>NW_010157446.1:48606-52835 GCF_000695765.1 Mesitornis unicolor
CCTTCAGCAGTCTCGCTTCTGGCACTGCCTCCCTGATTAATCATCCTGCAGAGCTTCCTGACTGTAAGAATGGTGACCAAAGGAGCAAGAGCTATGTTACCCAAGCAAGTCATCCTGCACAGTAGCTAGCCATGTGTTGTTGACACATTATATGAACAAGTGCAGTATCACTATAACTTCATTTTCATCAGCTCACCTGGCTTCTCCTGTCTTGACAAGGTGTTTAGTCTTCTCAAAGGGAAAGGAACCAGCATCCCACTGGAGAAATGTGTGCTGTGTTACATGCACCCAACCATGAGAGGTTTCAGAATGAAATTGTGTTCAACTGACTGAAGAAAATAAATTCATCCTATTTCCTTTCTGTAACAAATAAGTGGCACATTGACCATTTGTGGCCAGATTTCCAGGGCCTTTTGGGTGCTTTGAACATAACTACCAGTAGAATTTGAGTAGCAGCAGATCAGGGCTAGCATCAGCTTATGGAGGTCAGGCCCAAGATGTAGCCACCTGCCCCTTCTGGTCTCACTCCACTGGCCAACATGAAGGGCTTAATCCCTCATCAGTGTCCTCTGCAAAACACAGGGACCTAAGAAGGCAACCCACAGAGACTCATAAAGATGCATTTGTTCTTGACATGACTGAGCATATTAATTGGGGAAAAAAATCACTACCTTCATTATTAATACGCATTACTTAGCTGCAGAAACTTTTTTTTGCCTAAAAAAGGGGAGCAAGGTCAGTGCCTTCTCTCAGTGGTATTCCTCCATGTCTTCTGGTGCCTTGAAAAGCAGTGACCCCCCACTCTAGACAAATATTTTACAGCTGTTTGTTATATGAACAAAGTGGCTGACAGATGACCTTCTACAAATACCTAAGTTACTGTTTCCTAGCACACGTACAAATTGAAGTAGGAAACAGACTTCCAGAACATGAAAGCAAGATTTGCTTGCTTATCTCATTGTTTTCTAATGTGATTTGAGGTAAACAAAAGGAAGCTATGGGCTTTGTTATCTTAATTATGCTGTGCAGCCAATATAGAGCAGGATTGCTCTGTATGATTAAACATAACACTTACTGGCTTGCAAATTATTAAGATAATTCCAAAAATGGAACACAATTCAGGAAATATTTTTCCTAACAGCCTGTCCTGACTAAGGACAGCTTTGTTCAGTCCTATGTCACATAGTAGGATAAGAAGAGATACATAGATAATATTCACCTGGTATTCAGATACTGCCTGTCAGTTCTGCACATATTTTCTGCATATCTCCTAGCTGGGGGTTTTGGAACTGGTCTGACAATATAAATATTTGAATTGTATGATATGCAGTGAAATTAGGGTTCAGTGCAAAGCATGTGGGAGTCCTTCTACAAGTTTGGATTTGCCCCATGTACTTACTCTCTCTAACACTTTTTAGAGAAACTGTCAATGAGATGCTGTGATATTCACTAAATACCTGTGGGGTTTAGCAGGAGAACAGTTTCTTGCTTGTCAGGCTAGACTGTTTTAAGACATTTTGTTTGCAGATATTGAGAGTTACAGTCTTTCACATATTAGTTATGGGTGAAATAGACCTTAATTAGCTATGGGTCAACTAGGACTAAGATGGAGGAAGATAGGTGATAAGCGGAGAAAAACTGAAAAAAGCTAGATGAATATCTGATTTCAAAAATGTGAGAAAATTCACAATAATCTGAGAAGATCTGCAAAGGAAAGACTAAATTCTGCCAGCCCTAGTCCTAGAAATATTCCCCAGTAAATGTACCAAAATAGTCATATGAGCCAAATTTTACTTGAAGGCTCTCCTCAGATGGGTTCCCACCCTTCTGGTATTTTTGGTTTTAAATATTATTTCCACTAAAAAGGCGAAAACACATTTGGCTTTTTTGATTACACATGCATGATGGCATGATGCATTTTGATAATGTTTTTCAGTATTCATGACAGACAGTCCCACCCTCGAGGCTGTAACTCCCTTTGATTTCAGGTGAGATTTTTGCCTTAATGATCAGGCCTTGGGGTGCTTGGCTCATCAGTTGCAATGTAATCAGCTAAGAAAAATTTTAATTTATAAAAAGCTGGAATAATGGAACAGGCTGCTGGCATAGTAAATGCATTTCAGGGTGTATGATAGAATCACTCCCTCAAAAAAAAAACCAAAAACCCACAACAAAAATACACAGATAGGTAATTAATGTTGTGTATGCTACTGTGTCATCCAGTCACAATAAAAGACTCAAGGAGCGATTCAGACAATGCTGTCAAATGAGTATTGAGATCCCACACATTTTCAGTCCAGCAACCATTATAAGTTGCTGAGAGAAAGTTGATGAAATAAAGTAAATTCCCAACATTTTATAGGGCTGAGCCGTCAAAGAGTTTGTGTTCATGCAGGAAGTCCTGCAAATCTAGCAAAGAGCTTTGAAATGAGCTCTCTGTGCCTGGACATCTGCATCCCAAATTCTGAGGTCACCTGAAGACATCCCAATGATGTCAGGTAGATGTCACATGGGCTTAAGCCTAGGCCAGTAGGGAGACCACTGTAGCAGTGGTTCACAGATAATGGACCACTTAAGATACTCAAGGTTCTAGACCAGATGATCCAAAACTGGCCATGGAACTGTATGAAACAACTACAATATCTAGTATTTCCAGCTGAAGGTTTGATGAGAAACCAGTCTTTCATGCCATGGCATGAAAGAATTTTGTAAGATGATATTAACTCATCCAAGCAGCTAAAGTCCCCTCCTTCGGGTAAAGCATCCTCTGCTTGAATGTCTAGACTTAACTAGTCTCAACCAGAGAACCTCATGCCAGTACATACACTGCATCTCTTAAGTTTGAGCAAGGTTTCTCAATGAAATAATTTTGGGTGGCTTCTAAATTCCAGTCAAAGACCTAGAAGAGAAGTCTTCCCAGGGGAATAGCAACAAGTTATCTTCATGAAGCAAGATAGCATAACATATAGCTTCCCTTCTGTTATAGAAATTTTATGCAGCATCAGAGACTGGTTCCCACTTTCGTAATAAAAAGTTTTCTGTCCAAATGCTGGACAAAAAGCACCCAGTCTCTGAGGTTGTTGTAAGGTGACTTTTAGCCACTAAAGCTCCTGGTGTTTCTTTAGAGCATTTTCATTTTCTGAACAGCATAAATGATGTCACTTATCAATTGCCAAACCTATTTCATAATTTCAATAACCTCCAGGGTACTGATTAAATCTGAAATACTTTGGCCTATTTTAAAGGAAGTCTAATCGTGTTTTTAAGTCAGCCTTGGAACACATGATTCTTTATTAACCTAATAAGCTTCCATTATCCCATTCCCAAAGTTCTATTCAAGCCCTGTATTTAGTGAGAAGTACCGTGCATTGGTTAATTAGAGCATATTATCTTGGATGAAAATGCTGAATCTTATTCTGCAGAGTCAGTGCTTGGAGAATTTGTTAATACGCAGCATGTACCCAGATTGGTTCTTATCTGAGCCTTGGCATGTGTTAGCAGTGCAATTACCTACTTGCAATTGCTGCCTGCTACTTGGCAAAAGGGAATGCTGAACAGAGGGTTCACTAAAATTTCACTAAAAATAGAAAGTGACTCATTTTGATTACTCAGTCATGTCCTCTCCTACTTATGCATGCACAATGGGAAAGTCTCATGGTACCAGAGAAAAGAGAAGCAGCATGTGTTCAAGTCACTTCTCTTATTCACCATTTAGTTGTAGCAAATCTAAAAAGCCAATAATTATAATATAACAAGAGGGAGTAATAAGACATTTCACCTTTGCACATTTAGGAGGCAAATCTGAATTTAAAGGGAAAAGATATGTTAAATATGGCAAGAAGTAAAGGATGCAGATAACTCAATTTCATTTTTGTTTACCACAGTTTTCAGTCAGCTTGGCTTTCTGGTCTCTGTCTTTCTGCTAGTGTCGCAAAAAGGAGAAGTGTTTTTGTTCAAACAGTATCCTGCTTTAAATTAGTGCAATATATTTTGCAGTGAAAGTACATTTATAAAATACACTCTTCCTAATCTAGCCTAAGATTGAATAGGCACTGTACGTTGGTTAACATTTGTAAAGCCTTCTGCTGACTTGGTAGCCAAAATTCCATGTTTAAGTGACCCAGGCCTACAGAAGTCTAACTTTCAAAATTATCCCTTACAGATATATTCCATTATTTTAAAATATTTTTCATTAACTGCTCACCAACTATGTCTCATTCTCCTGCTGA
>NW_010157446.1:52866-59078 GCF_000695765.1 Mesitornis unicolor
GTATTATTAAATTCAAAATTTTGCTCCACTAAAAGCTATATTGCTAAAGAGTCAGAACTGAGCTGTATGTCTCTACAATAATCTATTCTGATTGATGGTCCATTCATTAAAATAATTATGTGTTTTGAATGTTAATTAATTCAGTAATGCTCCCTTAAGCTAAACGTTATTTAAAAAACTGGGAAACTATTTCCATTAAATGTTTCATTTCATCCCCATAAGGTTTAGACTAATGATGTCATTTGAAATGCATATGTATTTGTGGTTATACATCTGACAAGCTTCTGACAATGGGACATTAATGTAGCAGCAACATTTAAAATGAGCATTGTTACAACACATATTGTGTCCTCCTATCATACAGCATACACAGTAGACATTTTAATCTGGAAAACAAGATAATAAATCTCTATGCTCTTCATGATTTTAAAACAGAAGAGTCTATTTCAGCTCTCGTGACATCAGTAGTACTACATCAAGTAAAACAATAAAAGTTTCAAAACCTTAAAGTAAAAACCTTTAAATTCTTTTCTGGGACTTTCTGACTTGTAAAACTTTCTTCAGAAACCATATCAACCCTGAGTTACCAGGAAAGTCCTCTCAGATAGTGACACACTTTACCTTTCACCAATGTGCTGTGGCCATTCCAAAGTCTTCTACAGTAAAGTTCATGCCTCCCACTGCTGAGACCGCTTTCCTCACTGCCTAAGTCCCAACTCCCAAGTCATTTTACCAGACTTTTGTCCCTGCTCCTCACAAAAAAAAAAGTATGATCTCTCTCTTCGCCCTTGCCTCCCGTAACAGTTCCTGCTCTGAACGTTGTTCAAGATGAGAGATGTGACTGACTGACAGGACACAGTGCAGCTTCCGAACCAGGGAGCATAAACAAGGCTTGGAGCAAGGTCAGGGGATTGAAGTCAGTGAAGTATGAAGTGTGCCTATCACATTTAAGCAGTAGACCTTTCCTAACGTAGTGTACTTTGGCCTCAGTGCATTAAAGCATGGTCACAAAGCAGCACAGCCCACATAGGCACGGGCACAATGACTCCCAACTGGACAGGCAGTGCTGAGGGGCAGGAGGCAGCAATCCTCCTGGCAGCTTATCTGCCACCACCAGAGCACATGGGCTGGAAAGCTTTGGGTAGAAGAGGAACTTAAGAGACTTTCCAGTAAAATAATAATCAGAAAAGCTTGACATTTTGTTATTTCAATTGAAAATATTATTTTTTAAGGGAATAACAATTCTTGACCAACTGATGTCCGCACTGTTACATTTTTTATTAAGCAAAACCTCCAATCACTGTCTCAAAGAGACTCTAAACTTACATGGCTTTAAATTTCCTTTCAGTACTCTTTCTTTATCTAAAAGCTAGTTCTCAGTGGAAAAGTGTAATAGCTCTTTATAGATGAGAAAACTAAAATATGATTTATTTTAAAAGTATGTATAAAATTCTGCCCAAATGGATACATCAGTACCTTTCAGAATGAAAATAACTTCAGTAATTCTGGGGCTTTTCCACAAAATTATTTCCCCATTTTTCAGCCATCTCTAATTATAACAATAACTTGCAGGTGTTTCCTGTTAAGTTGGTAATAACTGTACCCTGGGATAATAAAACTCTTGGGTTTGGCCCATTTATCATATTTAAATTATAACTTAAAGGTGCATCCTGTTTACAAGGTAATAATTATATATGGGACTAAACAAACTTCTCTGGAGCCAGTCCAGTCTATTGTGTTATGTTGGACAGAAGCATGAGCTTGAAGAAATCTTAAATGCATAATGCCATAGGTAGTAAAAGTTGACTCTCCCCTCCTCACAAAAAATGCACCAAAAAAAAAGTTGATGTTTTGCCTATATTAGGAAATTAACATTGAAAAACTAAACAGCCTCCAAAATGACAGATCTTAAAACCTTAGCTGATGGCCAGACAACTCAGTCAAAACACACCCATCTGAATTCTTTAGGGTGGACATCAGCAGGCGATGTAAATGTACAGGCACGCACCCCACATTTTGCCTTCTGTGTCCTTCCAGCAGGTCTCATGCCACTCTTTGAACATGGTCCCCTGGCTGTGAGGCAGCAATGTGATAGCCTCATTTGACGGCCACTGAATTCAGCCTCCCATATTCCTCCTTGCTCTGTGTGGTGTCTGGGAGTTTAAAATATGTCATTTTTATTCAGAAGCAAAAACCTAGAAGTTAAAAAAAAACCTGGGGAAGGAGGTCAGCTCTTGAACTTGCAAGTCCTCTCGTAGACAACTGCATGATAATGAGATTTGGGTTTTTTTCATGCGAAGCTCTCCACCTTGCCCCTAATCCCTTATACCGATGTGGGCCCAAATTTCCAGCCCCTTCCTCAGCACCAGCTCCCTTCGGCCAGCCGGTGCTTTCCACCTCAGTTGCTTAACAGCCTTCAAAACCTTGTGCAGTGGGACAACAGTCCCTCCTTTGTCAAGGTCAGGACTTAGGGGGCTGGGGAAGGAATTTGGCTTGTCCTGTGTACATAGGAAAGTAACAACTTCAGCATGCAGCACAGACAGAGATACTAGCATTCAGGAAAACGAACAAACAAATAAACAAAGAAAAAAAAAGCACCAAAAAAATCCCAGAAAAATAAACTCCAGAAGCGACCAGCGTATTGGCTTGCATTGTAGCTTTGCTTCAGTATTTCACTGTTATTTCTTAAGAGCAAAATAAGCCCTAAACATTTTTTTTTTTTGCTACATACTGCACAGTATGAGTAATTCAAGAAGAGAATAAAGGCTGGCATTGTATAGCACACTTTCTCATGCGCACACAAACCTCCTTCCAGCTTACTGAAGGAATCAAAGGGTGGAGGGAGTGTCTCCAGTGTTTCATGTAAATGACATCTTTTTTTCTCCAGTTTTAATGCCACCATAAACTCAGTGTGATGAAGCATTGATGAATAATGAGCCCATGACACATCATACTTTTAGAACAGCTCATATATTTGGCATGTACCAGACCCCATTTTTGTCAATTTTTTTTTTTTCCCCAGATTTGTAAACGCTTTTACCATAATGAAGAAATGCAGTTTTATTTTCGTTCCTCGGGGAAGCCCCACTGGGCATCCGTGCAGCTCACACCAGTTGGCCTCTCTCTTAAGGATGCCATGAGGCAGAGAGGTTACCTCTCGCCATCTGAGCAGGCATCATGCACTTGCAGAAGTCACTGCCTTACCCAATCTCACCAAGCACACCACTGTCATCCTCCCTGAAGTCTAGTCGTGATGGCACTAAGTAGAGAAATTGAGACATTGAAAAAAATCTGCAGCTTCTTACATACCAAATTACTTGGAGAAAGCTGGATTTTTAACTTGCATTTTATTGAGAAGAATGCCCTTTTTAGGTATAGTGCTGTCCTGGATTTCTTGGTAACAACCAAACCTGTGACTTCTGGATTTAAAACCACCTAAGAAAGAAACAGTATATGGTTCTTAAGTCGCCAAGTATGGTCCAGCTGCCAGAGGAGGACAGGGACCTACACTGTCACATGGGAAATTAAGTGCCCCGGTTGTGGATCTCCTGCAGCAGAGGTTTTTTCCATCCACATCTGCCAGTCCTACCCCTGCAGCAAGGCCTGTCATTTAAGGTGATCTCAGCTTTGCCTGACAAAGGGGAAGATCAGAGATGATCTCCTGGCACAGATGTACTAGAGACCTCGGTCTTAACTTCTGGTCTGGTCTCATAAGGATTTGTGTTCAGCTAGTGATGTAAATTTGACCAGGTGAGGACATCTCAAATAACAAGGCAGAAAAAAACTTAAAAGTGGTGGAGTCATAGTATGGGCAAGATTTTCCCAGGAAAAGAGGAGGATGGACACAGTCAGCAGTTTTTAAGTTTGGCAATAAAGCCCATAATGTAGATGAAAAGATCTGCTTTATTATTCTTCAGTGTAAGAGTACCAGCAACATAAAGCTTGGTCTTATAAAAATTATCTGTAGTTTTTACGGCTGGGGGGGGGGGGTGGGGCAGTGTTCTCCTCTATCCCACCAGTCGCAGGGAGATCTGAGGCGATAAACAGGAAGAGCCAGCAGATCAATGCCTGGCTCAGAGACTGGTGACACAGGCAAGACTTTGGGTTTTTCAATCATGGATCAATTTACACTTCACCAGCTTTGGTGGCAACAGATGGGGTACATCTATCTCAAAGGGGGAAAAGGTTCCTGAGGCAAGAGTTAGCAGGGTTCATAGACAGAGCTTTAAACTAGATTTGAAGGGGGAGTGGGGAGGGGATGTAATCCAACTCCCTAGAAATGAGCTTGTGGGTGAAGCACTGACATTTGTGGGACGGTGCACTTGTGAGACTCTTCGGACTACTGTCCCAGTGGAGGTAGGGGATGGAGTTCCATATAGCAACCAAGGTGCAAGGGTTGCTGACGGGTTAGTAACCACGAAAGCTCCTGAGAATGACCTGGTAGAAATTAGGACTTCTCCCTGTGAAAAGGTGGCAGGGCCTTTAGCCCAACTGAAGTGTGTCTACACCAATGCACGCAGCATGGACAAGAAGAAGGAGGCACTGGAAGCCACTGTGCATCAGGGTAACTACGATATAGTAGCTATCACAGAAACATGGTGGAATGAATCACACAACTGGAATGCTGCCATAGATGGGTACAAGCTCTTCAGAAGGGCTACGAAAGGAAGGAAAAGTGGTGGGGTGGCCATGTATGTTAGGGAATGCTTTGACTGCCTAGAGGTTACTGATAGTGACAACAGGGTCAAGTGCCTATGGGTGAGAATCAAGGGGAAGGCCAACAAGTCAGATATCATGGTGGGAGTTTGTTATAGATCACCTAACCAGGATGAAGAAATAGATAAAATATTCCATAGGCAGCTGGGTGAAGTCTCGTGTTTGCTTCCTCTGGTACTTGTGAGGGACTTCAACTTCCCGGATATCTGCTGGAAATGTAACACAGCAGAGAGGAAACAGTCCTGGAGGTTCCTGGAGTGTGTGGAAGATAACTTTCTGACACAGCTGGTGAAGGAACCAACAAGGGAAGGTGCCCTGCTGGACCTGCTGTTTGCAAACAGAGGTCTTGTGGGGGATGTGATGGTTGGAGTTTTCTGTCCTTGGAGAAGTAAGGAGGGGGGCTAGCAAAACTGCCACTTTGGACTTCTGGCAGGCAGACTTTGGCCTATTTAGGGACTTGGTTGGCAGAATCCCCTGGGAGGTAGTTCTGAAAGGCAAAGGAGTCCGGAAAGGCTGGACACTCTTCAAGAAGGAACTCTTAAAGGCACAAGAGCAGGTCATCCCTGTGTGTCGGAAAATGAGCTGGTGGGGAAGAAAACCCGCCTGGCTGAACAGAGAGCTCTGGCTGGAGCTCAGGAAAAAGAGGAGAGTTTATGGTCTTTGGAAGAAAGGGCAGGCATCTCAGGACGAGTACAAGGTTGCCTGTGAAGCTGTGCAGGGAGAAAATTAGAAGAGCCAAAGCACAGCTGGAACTTAGTCTAGCTAGTGCTGTTAAAGACAATAAAAAAGGTTTCTATGAATACATTGGCAACAAAAGGAGGAATAAGGAGAGTCTCTACACTTTAGTAGATGTGGGGGGGACAGGACATAGGGACCAGGGATGAGGTACTTAATGCCTTCTTTGCCTCAGTCTTTAGTAGGAAATCCAGTAATACTCTGAGTACCCAGCCCCCTGTGTGAGAAGACAGGGATGGGAAGCACAGTGAAGCCCCTATAATCCATGAGGAGATGGTTAGCGATCTGCTACACCACTTAGATATACACAAGTCTATGGGGCCAGATGGGATCCACCCCTAGGTCCTGAAGGAGCTGGCAGAAGTGCTCGCCAAGCTACTGTCCATCATTTATCAAGTCCTGGCTAACTAGCGAGGTACCAGTTGACTGGAGGCTTGCAAATGTGACACCCATCTACAAGAAGGGCTGGAAGGAAGACCCAGGGAATTACAGACCTATAGTCTGACCTTGGTGCCAGGGAAGGTGATGGAACAAATCATCCTGAGTGCCATCACACGTCACACGCAGCACAACCAAGAGATCAGGCCCAGTCAGAATGGGTTCAGGACCAATCTCATCTCCTTTTATGACCAGGTGACCTGCTTGGTGGACGAGGGGAAGGCTGTGGACTTTGTCTACCTGGACTCTAGTAAGGTCTTTGACACCGTCTCCCACAGCATCCTCCTGGAGAAGTTGGCTGGACATGGCTTTGGGGGGGACAC
>NW_010157447.1:0-3488 GCF_000695765.1 Mesitornis unicolor
TTTTTTTTTTAGGTATGCTAAATTGTACCATTAACTGAAAAAGGAGAATTCAGTTCTACCACACTCTGGTTTCTCAGGTCATGGCTTGACTCACGGCTTTGGGGAAGCACACAAGGAAATGCTCAGCTCTTGTTTAGTTCCTCTTAGTAACAAAATTCTCACGTAGCAGACATCGCAATACCAGCAACGTTAAACCTGCATTAACTCTATTACAAGATGTGTCTCTCAACACCAGAATCACAGCAGTAGAATTGCAGCACTGATCACTGATATCAACCCTTCTGCTTTTTGATACCCCACTAAAAACACCTCCATGGCACCACGCAGGACACCTTGCCCTTCCTTCCCAGTCCTCCGCCTTCTGCCTCCCTTTTCTTATCATTATTATTATTATCATTATCATCATTATTTGCTATTATTCCAGAATCCCCATCGTTTCCCCAGGTTTTTATTTGTTTTCATGCTCCGTGCTGCTTTTTTCTTGTGTGCTTGCGTCCGGAGGACAAAGCTCTTGCAAGGCCCTTTCAACAGCTTCTTGTTTTCCCGGACAGCTCAAAGAGGTTTTTGGCAAAGTCATCTGTAACGCGCACCACAGGGCGGTACGAGCCTTGCGTGTGGAAGCAGCCAGTTCTCTAACGGCAGCTGCCAGAGCCAGGACGTCTACAACAGAGAAATACATTAAATTAGTATACAATTAATATTAATACATTAAAAAATCCTGCAATTGTTCAAGATACAGCTAACACTGCACCCTGGTACTGCACTGGTTGAATTGCATCATGCTGAGCGATCTCTGGATGTTTGACCACCACCAGCAGAACTCAAGTAAGGATTTCACAGTGGAAAACGGACTAAAAACTTTTGGATATGTGATTTAGATTGTGCTTAGCACAGCTTTTGGTCAGAAATGGAACTGCACTGCAGATGTTACCAGTAACCATAATAGACTAATTGCAATTTTTTTAACTACAAATACAAATGCTGCCTCCGTATGCTTTTACTATAAATTGTTATAAAAACACAGTTTGTGGCTCTGTTCTTTCCTTCTTCTCAGTTCAAGAAGGACAGGAACTGCTTGAAAGAGTCCAGCGCAGAGCCACAAAGATGCTGGAGGGAGTGGAGCATCTCCTGCTGAGGAGCGGCTGAGGGAGCTGGGGCTCTTGAGCTTGGAGCAGAGGAGACTGAGGGGTGCCCTCATTCCTGGGGATCCATTGGGAAAGGGCAGTGTCAGGAGGAAGGAGCCAGGCTCTGCTCTGGGATGTCCAATGCCAGGACAAGTGGCAATGGTTCCAAGCTGGAGCATAGGAGGTTCAAGCTGAACATGAGGAATAACTTCTTTACTGTTTGTGCCAGAGCATGGCCCAGGCCGCCCAGAGAGGTTGTGGAGTCTCCTTCTCTGGAGACACCCAAAGCCCTGGCCGTGTTCCTGTGTCACTGCTCTGGTGATCCTGCTCTGGCGATCCTGCTCTGGCAGGGGTTGGACTGGGGGAGCTTTCGAGGTCCCTTCCAACTCCTGAGATTCTGTGATTCCAGGAACCTGAGGGATGACTGGTGAACTGCCGTGTTGTTCTTCCAGCAGATGTCTGCATAGTTAAAGTCTCCCAAAAGAACCAGGTTTTGTTGACACAAAGCCTGCTTAATTGACCCAAGTATCGCTTCCTTGGTCTCTCTCTCTTGCTTTGGGGTTGGTAACAGATGCCTACTGTAAGGTCTCCCTTGGAGATGACCCCTCTGATTTTGACCCAGACGCATTCAATGGGGTTTCCACAGTCACCACAGTTGACTTCTATATATTCAAGGTTCTCCTTAACATAGAGTGTGGCTCCTCCTTCTCTTCTACCCCACCTGTCTTTACAAAATAGCTATACAAAAAAGATGTGGACGGGTTGGAAAGGGTCCAGAGAAGGGCTAAGAGGATGATCAGAGGACTGGAAGAGCTGCATATGGAGAAAGGCTGAGAGAACTGGGCCTGTTCAGCCTTGGGAAGAGAAGGCTTAGGGGAGACCTTATCACCAGGTACCAGTACATAAAGGGTGGTTACCAAGAAGATGGAGATTCCCTTTTCCCAAGGAGTCCCATGGGAAAAATGAGGGGTAATGGACACAAGTTGGTTCTGGAGAGATTGCCACTGAACTCCAGAAGAAATTTTTTTACCATGAGATCAATGAGACATTGGGATAATCTATCAATGAGACATCGGAATAATTTCCCAGGGGAAGTGGTAAATTCCCCTGCACTGGTCAGTGTTAAGAGTCAGCTTGACCGGTGTTGACTCGTCTCATGTAAATGATACTTTTACCTCGATAGGTTGGATTGGATGTGGTCCCTTCTGATGTGGTATTCTATGGTTCTATGATTTTTCTAACTACAAATACAATACAAATGCTGCCTCCACATGCTTTTACAATAAATCATTATCAAAAATACAGTTTGTGGCTCTGTTCTTTTATTTAATTATTTTATTTTGGAAGATGATGACTGCCTCCTTCCTGGCTTATTCTCAGAGCTAATGTCACATCCCACAATTTCAGGAGTCATTTTAGAAGCTTGTCTGCATATAGGACTATCATTTTTAAGGATATGACACCAAGAAGGTGCTGGACACCTAAGCTGTGAAAGCAAAATGTTTTGCCTCTTTACAGTTGGTTTTTTCCCTCCTTACAAGGAAGGGCTGTCTCATACACATCACTGGAAGCCAAAGGAACCACACGCTGTTGGCTTCAGTGCAGGAAATAAAGCAATAGAGGATGGTGCTGAGCAAGGATCCAATGGGGATGCAGGTGAAGCATGGGAAATGCTCTCCTCTTCAGAAACCTTTTTCTGATAAACAGGTATTTTCTGAAGAAAAATAATGCAATCTTTACCTCCAACACTGAAATTCCTCTATGTATCAGCTCCATGACCACCACACTGAACAGCAAGTTATCATTTACACTGCGCTATTGGAAATCTGTCCCAGTTTTGCCCTACTTCTACAGAAGTACACGTTACTGCTATGAATTATTCTGGTGTTACTTCACAATTCCCAACTTCTGTTGAAGTGTAATTTCTGGTGGGTTTGTGATTTAGATAAGGTAGACAGATACAATCAATTAACACGATGTATCGGGTTTTCTGTGAAGGGTTTTTGGTTGTGTCTTTGGTAGCGGGGGAAGGGCTATGGAGATGGCCCTTTAAGGAGCTACCTGAAAAGCTCCCCCTTTGTCTTTGTCAGACCCACCTCTGACCAGGGCCAAGTCAATCAGTGCCCTTGAGAATTCATGGATTTAAGGGGGGTGCAGGGCATGCCTCGCTCTCTCTCTGCCATCGGCCCTGACCAGCGCAGCCCCAGGTGCGGTTGGCGCAGCCCCGGCCTTGCCCGGCTGGGCTTGGCCGGCCCCAACTGCAACTTAAGCTTAAGCCCTGCTGCAGCTCATCCCAAAAAAAAGAGAAAGAGAGAGAGAGCCAGGATCTCCAAAACCATCAGAAGAGACGTGCAGCGGAGAAAG
>NW_010157448.1:0-279 GCF_000695765.1 Mesitornis unicolor
CATTGAATCTAGGCTCTGGGCAGCTCCAGAGGGGGCAAATTTTGGCTTCCCAGGGAAGAAATGAAGCCCCGAACCAAAAGCTTTGTGGGACTGCAAATTGGCTTAATACAAAAGAGAGCAGCCAACAACAGTCTTCAGTCCAAGTACTTTGGTGTGGGAGAAGAGCTTGATCTTTTCCATATGAAGAACGGCTCTTACCAGCAGTCACGAAAATTGGAGGCAAACGTGGACGAGATAGCCAAACACAGAAAGGCAAAGGAAAACACTTTGTTTGGCTAA
>NW_010157448.1:1575-1932 GCF_000695765.1 Mesitornis unicolor
ATTTGGCTTAATAGAAAAGACAAGAGCCAGCATGAGTCTTCAGTCCTAGCATCTTTGGTGTGGGAGAAGAGCTAGAGTGTTTCCATTTGAGAGACGGCTCCTACCAGCTGCCACGAAAATTGGAGGCAAACTTTCATGAGATATCCAAACATAGAAAGGCAAAGTAAAAACCTTTTTTTAGCTACAGAAGCACTTTGCATGGAAATAAAATTCCAAAACCAGCTTTCATTACTAGCCTCTTTCTGGTGTGACTTAGAGTCGAACGTTTGCCATATTGAAACCAGACTCTGGGCAGCTCCAGAGAAAGGCTGGTGTGGGAGACCACACTTGACCGTTTCCAATTCAGAGACTGCTCCT
>NW_010157449.1:0-2962 GCF_000695765.1 Mesitornis unicolor
GACTTTTTTTCCCCTGTGGAAAGGGGGCCACATGAAAGCAGAGACAGACACTGAGCTGAGTTTTTTCCTACTCCTGAGAAGCACGTGGTGGGAAAACCGACTGCAACCCCCCACTCTGATCCCCCTGTGCCTCAATGCAAAGGGGGAGGGGGAAGGTGAAGGAACTGGGAACAAAAGTTGAGCCTGGGAAGAAGGGAGGGGTGGGGGGAAGGTGTTTTGACTTTAAGATCTGGTTGTATCTCCCATTGTTCTACTCTGATGTTGGTAACAAATTAAAATTGTTTTGTTTTTTTATTCCTTATGATGAGTCTGTCTTTTGCCTGCGACCTGTTTAAATGGTGAGAAGCCTTCCCAGTCCTTATTTTGACTAGCCCTTTTTTGGGGCGTCGCGGTGCTCAGTTATGCACTGGGCCTAAACCACGACAATTTGCCCACTTGTAAGGCAACCCAGAGAGTTTGGCACTCATAACTCTGCTGCATGTGCCCCACGGAGAACCAGATAAGTTCAGGTTTCGCTGCTGTCTCGTACAGTAATCTCTACAAGCATTTAGTACATTTATGTCTCTTTTTCTAAACAAAGAAAGGGAAAAGACCTAACAGTGCCACCTTGGTAAGGTACTAAGATTACTCAAATTTCCGGTATACTCACAGTATGATTTCCATATTGGAGGCTGGTACTCTTCAGCATCTAAAATAGAAGAAAAAACGGGGAAAGAAATCAGTCAATTGGCCACTGGGTCAAACTGTCAGCATGCATTTTTCTACTGAGAGACCTCAGCTTGTCAGCAAAATTCATATTTCTTCCCCAAGAGAGATGCTAGCTCATTTACAGTATTTCCTATGTGAGAGAAGAATATAAATTTCAGCCACCTGTGGAACCAACATGCTTTTCCAAATTATTCAAATGTAACAGGAATTAATTTCTTAGCAATTTGCATACAGTTTCCCAACTCACCAGTATTTTAAAAATAATTAACTAGACTGGCAACTACATTCTTTCTTTACGTCACCTGGCAGATGATAAACAGACAAATCACTACTGGTTTTCAATCAGGTTTCTAACTCCACTATTAAGACTTTAGAATGGGCATCAATGAATAATACACGCCTTAGCTAAAAAGATGCAGAGCTCAGGCTGGACTCTGATGCACAGACTTGACAGTTCCAGCAACAAGATTCAATTACACTTCTTGAACCCACTAGAATATGTAATTGACATATTTTCCAGAAACTGCATCAGCAAAAATAGTAAGTTAGAAAAAAGCAAAGACTGCTAAACCTGCAATTGGAAACAGACAATTATTGCCCTTATCAACTCAAAAGGCACAAAAAGAGTTGGTATCTTCTCTTAGTCCAAGAATTATGCAAGGCCGCTGGACAAATTTTTGGCAGAGGGAGAAGAGTTTCTGTGCTTAACAGCATAAATTGTAGAGTCTAAGCTTAACCTCCACCATGTTAAGAGCCCAGTAAGCAAAGGGCTCTCCAGACTGGGAGGCAGACTGGTGTGACGGGAGGGCACAGTGAGTGGACAATCCCACTCCACAGAGAGGTTGCCAGCTCTCTGCAAGAACAGCTGTTGCTTTAACCCCCATAAATCCCAGAAGAGACCAAGTTGAGTGATAGAAGTTAAATAAGTTACCACCACAAAGGGTGGGGTACTGGTACTAGTTTGGCTCTGAACTGCCTTGTTGCCAAACACTTTGAAGAGTCATTTACAAGGGGGTAGGTCATTAACCTCCTAATACTGTGCAAGTTAATGAAGGTGTATGGTATTTACTAAACTTCTACTTAAGTTATGCTAATGTAATTCAATTACAGTTGCATAGCTCATGCTCCCTGTCTATTTATATACACACAACCACTTCAAATATAGCCCTGCAAAAGTTTGTTTACTAAGAATGTTAATCATTAACTACCATCTGCCACTTTTAACTCCATTGTTTTAAAAAAGGATAAAAACTAGCAGTGATCACAGTTATATCCTGGAATAATACTCTGCAGCAATTTTCAAATACATTGATTGGGAAAACCATTCAGTCTCAGCTTCAACTGTATCCGCTTCACAACTTTGGAAAAATGTAAAATGCTCTCAGACTGACAGAGTTACACCGTGCTGTGGCAATCCAAGAGTAATTAGCTTGCAAGTTCATTATACAAGATTATTTTAAATTATATGAAGCTATTCATGAGACCAGTGAAATTTATTCATGCAAGAGCTGACTAATTCTTTATCCTCTCACATTATAGTGGTAATACATTACTCTTCTCTTCCTATACATCTGTTGCTCCACATATATTTACCATAACACCATAGTGTTGCGTATTAAATTCCTCTGTCATTCTTCTGCACTACTGCAAGAGAATTTCTGCATTTGCTTGCTCACTTAATATGTTTTTCCAGTAGGAGAAACATCGAGATAATATATGTATCTGATTATCTATACTCGTGACTTCAGAAAAGGAAATAATAGTGGGAGAAGCAATGAAAACACAGTGAGTATCAGCTGTTGCTTTAGCCTTCCAAATTAATTAGAAAGAGCACAGTAAATTGAACAATGAAAGCCAATGTACAAGTGGCCATAAAGTGCTTCATTAGCTTGAAACAGACTGATGGTGCGGAAACACTGCGGCCTAGGTGGAGAACAATCATCCAGGAGATGATAAAACAAAACTCCTGATGATTACATTAGATTTGTCACGGTTATGAATCTGTCAGCCCAGGAAACAGAACCCTTCCCCAGTAGCTAAAATAATTCTTAAGGGCAGCAGGCTCAGAGGAAAACCACGGGTCACCATCTCCACATTCACCCTTAGGAGGTGATACAACATCCTCTGTGATCCCTTCAGCTGGAAACATGTCCTAAATCACAGGGAACAAAACTCCATCTAGGTGATAAGGTATTGATACTGTTTATTGTCAAGCTATCATGCATGACATTTGATGGTATCCATTTGTAGGGAA
>NW_010157449.1:2993-52931 GCF_000695765.1 Mesitornis unicolor
AAATAAAGAACAATTAGTTTAAATACAACCTGGACACAGAGGTCAAGCTTAAGGAGCCCAGATACAACCTCTTGTTCCCTTTGTAGAAGGAGGCCACCGGACCCCTGTCTAGACATGGGCCACCTACAGCTGAAGATGTCATGGCTGTCAGTGTGGAAACTAGCCTCTATAGAGCAATTACCACGTCTGAGTCACCAGAGAAAACATATGGACTCTCCTCATATGATACAGTTTTAGGACTCTCATCCTAGACGACCAGATCAGACTAAACTTCAGCCCCTCTTAAGTCAGGGGTCAAATGAGGCAAATGCTACCTGAGCAGACTGGATTAGTACTATTTGCCCTCTTTTGAGATTTCTATTCTGCTTCTTTTTGTATTAGTCCCCTTTACTATAAGGTAGCTGTACTCACTAAATCATGTTCCACCCTCCATCACTATTAACACAGCAGGGTCACAGAAGTTGCCAATAACAGTTTGGGTGGTCGGCTCAGTTACTATGTGATACCTCAACTCCCACAGCTTCTGCCTTTGGTTCTGCACATGTTAATGGTCTCAGCAAGGACCACAGACCAGTTTTGAGCTACTTAGCAAAAATCAATCAATCAATCAGACTTGGAACAAATTACAAATATCCCACATTGATCTCTCATTAAATATTCGTAATATGAACTTTGATCGTAATGCCTACCACAAATGTGATTGGCAGCATGGGAAAAAGAGTTCACTGAGGTACTCTTAAGACAAGCTCTCTCCTATTGCTGTTTTCTTGAAGGGTTCACACTTTTGACAGTGACTTCTTGTCTAAATTCAGAAACCGAGCCAGCTAAGGTTGAAAGCAGTTGTCACAGGAGAAACTCGGAGCACAAGGTGAGTATCGGTTCTGAAAAACTCTACAAAATGTCACTGGGCCAGCTATGATACATTTTTCTGAGTCTAGAGAGACTTGCTGTAAAAAAATTAGAGAATTTCCAGTTTAGGCCTTTTTTATTATTTTGAGTCTTACCAATACTGTATCAGAAATGACCTTAGCAAAACCAGGAAACCTAAGGAGTACTCACTGGAAAGACAAGAACTGGCAAAAAACCATGAGAGACTTCCACAAATAAGATTACAGACAATACTGCTAACTAAAAGCTTTGAAACATACCAGCTGAGAAGGTTAATATTTATTAGAACTAAAAAAGTTTGAGAAGTTAGTTGTATGCTTAACAGAAAGGCAGAAAGAATGGTGAATGCTGACTCTTGGGGAATATTACAGCTATCAGAAAGTTTCTCACTGCATGCATAATTGACATGAAAAGATACTGGAGAAAATTGTCAAACCAAAAACGATGCTGTGGAATTGGAAAGTGAGAGTAAGGAAAAGCAGGTTAGCTCTTCACTTTATTTGCTTTACTTTTCACAGAGTAGAGAGGATGAAAAGCATCTTACGAATAAAATATTTTCATTAACCTGATGCAGCACTTTAAAGCTGAGTAAGTGTTAAAAGAGTAGAGTAAAGGGAGTACTGAAAAGTTGGCAAAGCTTTAAGCAGCCAGATTAAAAATAAAACTGCTAGTTTTTTTCTTTAAGACATGAAGACAGTAATTCTGTAAATAATGGGTGGTAAATTGTTAATGCATCACTCAGAGCCATTCTTAAGCAATATCAGAGATATGGGCTTACATTAATTATACAGTAAACAAAGTTATCCGTGGACTTCAAACCTTGTTCTTCACCGTGTCTGGCTCTGTACCAAAGGTGACACCTTTCTGGATGTAGTTGTGAAAGACATTTGAATGACTGAACTACTTTTTATTGCTTCCTTGTACATTGTGAAGATGATGATGATGTAATACCAACGCCTGTGGTTTTGTGCCTTCAACACTGCGACTGACCTAGCTAAAGCAGGTCTAATAAGAGACCAACTCAGCTAAAACTTTGATTCTTCTGACTACTGAGACTGGTAATGCACTGGAAAGAGGAAACTCTGTTTTACAGGAAAGATCACAAATTATGTCACACGAATCAAATATTTCTCACTTATAGGTGGCATTTCTAATTCTAAGGAGAACAGTAACACATATCCATACTGCAGCTATATGCCATGCCCAGTTCTAGATATTCTAAAAAGTATTAATGATTCCTATGGTAGTAAGGAGTTACGAAAACTAGCAGCAGGAGAGCTACCAAATGGAGGCCATCATTCTTTGCTAATTTATTCATAGCCACTATGAAAGAGGATAAAATGTTTTTTTCTGCCTTCATCCTTACTAAAGCATTATAAAGAATATTCTGCAAGTTCACTGTGGAAGAAGTGCCTCAGCCTGGATTTTCTGCCATCATTGTGTGATGTTCAGACTTCCTTTCCAGTAACAACTCACTTTAAAAATATGACCTGTGTGTGCAAAAAAAGACCCTCGTGTGAGGAAGAGCCAATCTGGAAACTACTGGCTTACTGGCAGTGTGCAGATAAATGATGCACCAGATAAACAAGTCTAGTTACTAATCTTTTCATCTTCTGTTGTTATTTTCAGGACCAAGACTAATAATTATTAGTACTTTAATGTCTTTTCTATATTTCCTTTAAAGAGATCTTTCAGTTTTCCCATATACACTTTTATATTTATAGCTCTGTTTCCAAAACATTAAGTTAGCATATATTATTAAATACATTTTTACATAATTTTATACATATAACAACATATGACAGTTGAGTAACAGGTTATGTGAAAGACAAGCAATTTTTGTATTCTTTAGGCACATCTATTTTTCTCATATTTTTCTTCATACAGCCAGAATGATATTATACAATTAACTATAATGGGGATGGACATCATAGAATCCCAGGATGGCTGAGACTGAAAGGGACTTCTGGGGGTCATCTGGTCCTGCTCAAGCAGGGTCACCTACAGCCAGTTGCCCAGGACCATGTCCAGATGGCTTTTGAATATCTCTAAGGATGGAGACTCTACAATCACCCTGGGCAACCTGCGCCAGCGCTCAGTCACCCTCACACTGAAGAAGTGTTTCCTGATGTCCACACAGAGTCTCCTGTGTTTCATTTCTGTGCCCATTGCCTCTGGTCCTGTCACTGGGCACAACTGAAAAGAGCCTGGCTCCATCCCCTTTGCACTCTCCCTCCAGGTATTTATACACTTGGATGAGATCCCCCTGAGCCTTTTTCTCCCCAGCCTGAACAGTCGCAGCTCTGTCAGTCTTTCCTCGCTGGAGAGATGCTCCAGTCCCTTTGTGGCCCTCTACAGAACTCTCTCCAGCTTGTCCATGCCACTCTTGTACTGGGGAGCCCAGAACTGGACACAGGTGTGGCCTCACCAGTGCTAAGTAGAGGGGAAGGATCATCTCCCTTAACCTGCTGGCAAAACTCCTCCTAATGCAGCCTAGGATACCATCAGCCCTCTTTGAGGGAAAGGTACATTTCTGGCTCATTTTCAGCTTGGTGTCCAGCAGGACCCCTAGGTCCTTTTCTGCCACACTGTTTTCCAGCCAGGCGGTCCTCAGCACATATTGGTGGCTGGAGTTTAAAGTGAAAGAGTAGTAACAGGGCTTCTTTGATAAGGTCAGTTCTTTCTTGACATGTAAAAACATCACTGCATTATTTAATCTCCACTCTGTGCTTAAAAATCATCAATTACCAAAGCTCATTTTCATCTTATCTGAACCCCTAATGACTGATCTTCTGGATCATGAAAGACTATTTTCAATTATTTTGCCCTCTCACCAATTAATAGAGATGCATACACAACTATCTCATATTGTAGGCACTTTACAAACTATTTTAAATAGGCACTTTTTTCTATGTTTGATTGCCATTTGGCATATACCTTTGGGCGTTGTGATTACTGCTACTACATCCAGTAACTGTCCTTGCAGGCACGGCTGACTACACTTTGAGAAAGAACATTCTTATTTTTTAAGCTGCAAATAATCACGCTGTCAAATGAGTACCTCTCTTTAACTCCCAAAAAGTCACTGTTCCTTTGAAGAGCAAAATTAATTCTCTTGCAGTTCATAATTAGCAATGTGGCTGCTGAAACATTTCAGCATGTCAAAAGCTCTGTTTAATGTTTCATTCAGAACGCACAGTTGCCTATGTAGAAGCCAGTATTTGCCAGCTTTATCGCCGAACTTCCTTGTCATTGGTACATGGACAGCTAAAATATGGAATGAGACTTCAGCTTTTCTTTTAATGAGATGCTTCAACTCTCAGCGTAAGGCACAGAAACAGAAATGATCAAATTGTTTATTAGCAACACAGTTTGTAATTGGTATATTAATTCAGATTATGGGTGTTTCCCACTGCGATATTCTCTTCTTAAGGAAAAAAATTCAGCAATACTGTGTAATTTAAAATGTCAAAAAATGCTCACAAAAGGGGTGGAGCTCTCTCTTGCATAGCAATTAGGCTGAAACAGTAAGCTTTTAATAATCACAATATAAGTTGACAGCTATTTTGTATCTTTTGCTTTTGCCTACCATAAACTTGCTATTAGAAGCCACTACTGTAAAGGTAGCTCATTTAGTCCATTCTACAAATCAGTCTTTCCAAATTGTGCTCTTTCCTACTTTTGCTTCAGATTTCAAAACAGTATCTTTCCACTGACTGGTGGTCAGTTCATGCATAATTCTGTTTAATGTACATGTCTGTTTTACTAGAATGCAGATGAAAGATTGTGCAAACAGGTAAATTTAATAATTTAGAAGAGTTATCAAGTATCAAACAAAACACAACTGTGAAGTGAGTGAACTATTAGGGACCTACTCCAACAGATCAGAGGAGATTTGAATTATTTGAATCCACAGCTAAACTTGTAGAACAAAAGCTTAAGGAGCTATGTTCTGCAGTTGGTGAGGGGTATTTGGCCAGCTATGACCATCCAACTGGAGCAACACCCCATTTATTAAAAAAATCTGCCTTTCTATTCTGCACAAATTTAAAGACAACTGAAAATACTCAAAATTTGTAAACAGAGAGAAGGAATAAGCAGGGTTCTCAATAGCAACAGGTGAAGTGTAAAAGGGAAGGGTATTTGTACAACACTAATTTTAGAAGTCTCTTTAGGAGAGTAATCTTTCTTAGGGCTACTGTGTGAGGCCCAAGAAATACAATTAAACAGGGTCTTCCAGAAAACAAATACAAGAACTTGACAGGAGTCTAAGTAAGCTGATGCAAATATTCCCAATGCTTTAAATATTTCCTGGGAAATCTGTAAGACTTAGGAGTGCAGAGGGGTATCCACACTGCCTAATCTTAGGCAGGTAGGTCCTTTTCAATGCTGAATCACACTGAATCTATTTGACCTTGATTGGCATTTATGAGCCCTCCATGATTTTAGTGCTTTGAAACATTTTATTCACAGAGCAAAAATGAAGAATTTCCTCATGCAAGTCATTAAAGGTTTGTATTTAAAAACGAGAAAGGTAGACAATGAAAAAAAATCACAAGATATCTTCACGCTTGTTTGCCAAAAATCTGTTTGAGTTAATGCCATTAAATTCAATCTGGTCACTAAAAATTACACCCCAATGCTTCTTACCATTCTCTATTTTAACACTAATGCCAGTGTAATTAAAATGTAACATGGTTACTGTCACATTTTCATGCTTTTTATCTATAAGCCAGAGGTATCAAGACATTAAAATGGCACAATCAGGGCTGTGCCTGACTCAGAGACCGGCATTTCTTTGGTAGGAATAAACACATGACATAAGTTAAATCACATCACTTTAGCAGACCTATCTTACACTGATATACTTTAGTTTCTAACTAATGACCAGTTAGTTCCTGGCTAAAACTCAAGACAGTGAATCAGTTGGACTATATGAGAATAGCTCTGCTAAAGTAATTTTATCCCTATGCAGAATGTGGCAATGCATTTCCAGTCATTTACTTACTGCATCCTAAAAAAAACCCCTCAACCCTCCAGCCAATGATCCCCGGACTCTGCAAAGCAGTCCAGGCATTGTATGAAAAAGCATGTGACTGAAATAACCGCAGTAATGCCAAAAAATGGCATTAAAAGGGTCACTGTGAAGTACTTCAATTAGAGCATTTCTGTTGAAGTACTGTCAGCACAATCCCTGTTCCAGAAATGTGCTCATACATTGACACGATGCCCGTTTATCTGGCTTGTCCAAGGAGCCAGCTCATTCCCTGAAAACTTATTAACCATTAGCGAAATCCATATTATTGCTTTTGGTAACTCTTATTTTTGACATGTGTCACTTTACCATCTTTCTAAGCAAGAGTGCAAGCGTGTGCTTTTGACTAGTCAAGGGTATGAGGTGGTCCTAGTCCTGCAGTTGCCCATGGAGGCTGTTCAGTAGCCTTTCAGAGATCATCTTGGTCTTCCCCATCTATCCTTGCATTTGCCCTTCTCTCAGAAAAATCACAAAATCAGTTGTACTTGGCACAGGGGCTACTTATATACTAGGGAACTTATTGAACTCTGGAGCTCAAAGACAATTTCAAGGCTCGGACATCAGAGATAAGAACTTCTCTGCCATCCAGAGCATGCTTTATGACCTGCAGAAGAATAAAAGGCTAGCAGACTTTTCCTTGGCCTTTACAGGTCCTGTAGTATTGCTGCAATATTTGCTGCTATACATTAAAGCACAAAAACCACCACCCACTTGCAAAGGATATTAATCATTCCCACAGCTCCCTGATAAAACTCTGAATAATTAAGGCTTCCAGGCTAAGAGGCAATACTGTACCCATGTACTTTCTCTGTTACAAAACCACATTTTTCTTTTAATTACAGTCTTTTGGTGGACTTTTAATGAAAGTCTTTGGTGGATCTAAGTGTGCCAGTTACATTCAAGGACAACTGAATTATTATTTTAGGCAAAGTTAGTTTCTGGATCTTCAACTTATCTTTCTAAGAAAACTTGTTTTGATTAATTGATGTCAGCTATTACTGAGGCACCCACTTTCTCTTCAAATACATTGTACAAATGGACAAATACTTCACAGTCTTTTCTCTTATACCACCACCCACCATTTAACTGCTTCCCTAGTACTGCTGTTCCTACAGTTATTAATTTGGATCTAAATAACAGGGAAATGCTTATCTTCCTAAAACTCATTTCCATAAGAGTATGCTTATGTTGACAAGATTCTAATGTCTTAGAAAGGTCTATGTAACTATACTTTCCTCTCTGCAACCTTAGCAATAAAAGAGTTACTACCAATATTTATAATCATTAGAAAACTATCATGGACTATTTCCTCTCAGAAGAATATGGTTTATGTATTGTTTCCTTACTCAGGAGGAATTTTAATTGCCTTGTGGAAGTCTGTAATTCTTCCAGGAGTTTTTTACTACAGCCTGACCCTTCTACAGTGAATAATGGGTTCTAACAGTATCATATAGCTGCAAAATACCTTGTATGAAACACTACAAAATTCAAAAATTAAAACTTCCATAAGTTTTATCAGACTAATCAACAGGGCTATGCAAAATATCCCGATGCCTGGGTGTCAATTTTGCTTTGCAACTTGCAACACTGACTGCATTTTCCCCAGAGGAACACTGTGGTTAATAGCATGACATAGAAGGCAAACTCCAAGTCTCTCAATTTTCATTAGCAAATTAAAACAAAACCAAACCAGTGCTCACAGGACAGATGTACAAGTGCCTCCAGTGGCACTGAGTGGGAGGACAGAATTTAGCTACCTGTAATAAATAAAGGCAAATGAAACTGCAGCCTGGTTAATACCCTGATCTCCTACTCTGCAAATTTTAAAGATGTATACAACACAAAAATACTGTATTTAAGTGTCTTAGAACACACAAAGCTTCTTTATATGTGGATAAGTAAATCAAATACAGTGAAAGCAGTAATTTTCAGTGTAAAATTGAATCTGCCTCTGTATAATCAGAGATAGGCCAGTTATTTTTACATAAATAAATTACAAAGGAACGCAAAAGCATAATTTTTCTCAGTAACTTTTCTGAAATTGTTTTTCACCCTTGTTAAGAATCACGAAGAAAATTTGCTTCTTACTCCACTATACCCCACTTATCTTGCAGATACACGAAGAAGACTCAGAAGAAGACTCCACTCAGAAGTGAAGGAAAGATTTCTTCACTGAAAGGGTTATCAGACACTGGAACAGGCTGCCCAGGGAAGTAGTGGAGTCACCATCCCTTGAGGTATTTAAAAGATAGGTAGATGAGGTGCTTAGAGACATGGTTTAGTAGTGGACAGGTTATGGTTGGATTCGAAGATCTTAAAGGTCTTTTCCAACCAAATGATTCTATAATACAGTCAAGCCAGTATTTAAAAACTTATCCACCAGATCTTTGATCATAAAATCAGTACAGTGAGGAAAAAAATATCCTCTTCCTTGGAGCTATTTTTAACAACACACACAGGTGCCACAATTTTGAACAAACGCTCTAACTCATCCCACTAAAACACTTTGTGTAAGGTCAATTAATTATGAATAAGGTTATGGTTTTGGCACAACAATACTTATTTCATGGCAGAGGCATAGGGAAAAGAAGCGATATTCATAAAACACTTAGCAAATACATTTGCTATAAGCTGACAGCAGTTAAACACTGACCAATATTCCACACAGTATCAGTAAGAAATTACACCTTCTACTGTGATTCCTACTCTGAATGATAAAGTTTAGATGTCAGATATCCTCACATTTTTCCTGTGGGCCAAAATCAGCATCTGATCTTTATGACCCAGCACAGACTCCCCTTCAAACAGCAAATGTGTCAGAATTTCTTTAAATTCCGTGACATAATCAGAGCCCTGACGATGAAACCCGGCTAAATCCACTGCAGAATTACAGGAGCCGTTTCATCCTCGCGTCCAAGCTCACAGGGCATGGATGGAGGTACCAGTATATTGCCAGATCAAGAGCTATGGACACAAAAAAGATGTCTTCCATCAACTGCTTCCTAGTAATGTAACCAAGGAGAGTTTTGCTCCTCTGATAACATACTGATCTTCATCGAACAAAAGGAGGTTCATGTTCAATTATTTTTCCCCTCCTAAGGAAAGAACACGTCTACATGCTCAGAGACTCTGAACTGACTAAAATTATTCCAGAGCATGGAGAGGGGAAAGCAAAACAAATTCAAGCCTTTCCTTTGGGAAGATATGGCAAATCTCCAAAGTAATATGATGCATTTTTTTCAGGCAAAGAGTACCGAGCAAGAACTGCAAATCTCAGTAGCAACCACCATTCTGCAGTTCTGCTCCCACCTTGGGAGACAGGAAAGCTGAGTAAAAAGATGAGCCAATGCTCTCATCTTTGACACCACCAGAGCGAGGATGGATATTTCCGTGTAAAAACACCAATCTACATGAAATATATTTTTCTAAAGATTTTCCAGTTTTTCCTGTATGTTTGTTATGTCATACAGGAAAGCCTGTCAGAGCTTTTCAGATCAGCCTAATAGCTAAACCTCCTAGAGTACAGATTTTCTTGAGAAACCAGAGGTTGAGGTTGCTGGTTGCCTGTGGGTTTATTGGCAACACCAAAGGTTTGGAACTAAAGACTGAGACTGTGTGTTGCCTTAAAACCCAGCCCAAACAGAATCTGAGTTTTTGCCAAGTTTTTGCTTGATTTCATCAACGTTGTTTGATGCTCACAGAGAGACAGTGAGCAACTGTGTCAGCGTTGTGCACCCAGAACTATAAAAATATTCAACAATTATAAAATACACATTTATTTTAAACTTTTACTTCTTGTGCTTGTTATTTTCAAGGATAGTTAAAGGTAAACCAGGCTGAGAGAGTAAATATGTCTGCTTATAACAGTAGAAAATAGACCTGAATATTAAAAAGAAACACATCTCAAAAGGCAAGCACAGTGAAACTTAAATCCAATTTGTAAGATAAAAGCTAACCAGACCACTTACTAGTACCATCTGATAGTATTCAATATTGCTTGAAATTAATTAATATGCTAGGTAACCTAAGTACAGTGCATGTATACAAAATTAATTCCATTAATTTCTACATTAGAAAAACCTGCTGAAAGAGGAGGAGAATAATTATAAGGCAGTCTTACCCATCTGTGGAAAAGGCACAGCAAAACCAATCTAAACCTCAGAAGAATAATTATCCCATGAGACTCTCCCCTCCTGGGAGTGCCCATTATTGTGTTAGGAGAACATAAAACTGACAGCTATTCAGAAAGACCTCCAGAGCAATTTTGGCTTAGCTTTACTGTTTATCTTACCTTGTCATCTTTTTAGAATATCTGCAAGCTTCCAGTTAACTTACCAATACTATATTTCAGTTTCACAAGCCAGCAATAAATGCTTCTTTTACAGCATGTATTTTGCCTAACAGACTGAATGTTGGAAAAATGCTTATGCATCTTAAATAAAAGGCTATTCACATTTAAATGGTTTTATAGAGTAATAATATTTCATTTAGATCTGCCTACTAACTGCTGATTGCTTGGTCAGATTAGGTGGAACTCCAAATGAGACAGAAGCAAAGCATTTTATTATCATTAAATATTCCCATTATGGCAGCATTTGGAACCCAGAATCAGGTTTGGTGTTATGTCCAACTGCTAACAAGTACAGCTTAAAAATAAAACACAGCAGTTGCTGACCGAAAAGTGCTTGTTATTATAGTGTGTGGCAAGCATCCAACAGATAAAAGGAAAAGGGATGAAAATGCAAAACGGTAACAGGAGGGCTATCCATGTCAGACTCATAAGTACCAGTCACAGCATCCTCCTCTCACTATTAAGAGAATAGTTTCATCTGAATGCAAATACACAAAGATAGCTAGAAAACAGAAAAAGATGGTGTTAAAAACAAACAAACAAAAATTGAAGAAGCAAGGAGCATCACACAAACACACTAGGGATAACTTCAGCTGATTTATTATTACATTAGGAAGCTTTGCTTACGAATGTTACCAGAAATGGTGGAGATTTAGTTCCTTCTGATAGCATGAGAAAAAACAACCTCAGAACATTTATGTTATCTTTTGATTGAAGTGACACATCACATAAATAATAAAATTATTCTGGATCAAGGTTTTATAATAACTTATTTCTACTGAACAGTGAATTATTCAAAAGCAAACGGCAGCTCACCCTGAGCATATCCTTCCCTGCTTAATAGAACAGCACCTGACACTGATGTATTTTCAAAGACATGCCTATACCCCATTGCTTGGCAGTTTGATTTCAGTACATAATTTTATCTGATGCCAGTCAATTTACTTACACCGCTGCTGTGCAAAGTCTGGTCCAGAGTCCCCAAATGCTAAACATTTTCAATAGAGAAATGCTTCTTTTCTGAAACTAATTTATTGTCTAGAAGAACCACATTTCCTCCCAGCTTCTCACTCATTAGGGTCCAAAACTCAGTCCTCACCAGAGAGAGAAGGCCAGATTTGAGAGCAGTCATGTATATCTGATGAGGTCTACGAGGCACAGGATTGGTGCCATTAGACACGGAAAATCAGGAGAACGCCAAGTTCTGCTGCAGACAATTTACGATGACATAACCCTTGGCTAAAAGGAGCCGTGAAATGTGAGCTTCCATCAAACGACCCAGCAGTTGTGTGCAAAAGCACTAACAAAAAATCAACATGAGGTGATGCTTCGTGATTGTTAGCTGCAAATGACACCTCCCCAAGAAATGCATTGCAGGCATTTTTAATACAGCAGGAGAGACTTACACAAACGCTGATCTCAAAACACTCACTTGAAAATGCTCCAAAAGTTTTACAACGATGGAAAAGATGACTGATTAGATGCCAAAGTGGTTTGATGCCAGCTCTGAAGACAGACTTTGCAGCTCTTCTGATTTCTCTTAAAACAGATACAACTTTAAGTTGCAATGCCCTTCAAAGTACAGGTGTCTCTTTGCACCAGTTCCAACTGGGATTTCAGAGCTGTGTCCTGACTGCTCCTGCGGCTGTACAGAGGTGTGAGCCTAGCAGGCATGCCACTTTTTGCATATCTTAGACTGGTGCGCTACATTCCTGCACCACTTACTCTGCATCTAAACGACTGCCTTTATTGTCTTCTGAACAACAGGTGACAAATACTCATATGGTTTGCTTTAAAAGTGCTACAAAATACGTATTAGCTTTAAATTTATCAAAAAGTGCATGTAAATGGGAATAAAGTAGCATAATCAGTAATAAAAGCACATCTCTTAGGAGGTAAAAAATGAATACAGCCTACAACTGAGTGAGATCCCCATGATATTCCAATTCAATAATTTTTTTTTATATCAGAGAGTGTCAAACTTTGATTTATAAAACTTACAATTGCTCCATTGATTTCAGTAGGGTGGGAGTAATTTATTTCAGCCAGAGCTGTCCCAAATTATATATAAGCATTGTGAGCTCAGAAATCTCACTGGCATGGTGTTAAGAGCAGATGGCTCTCACACTCCTCTTGGTAAACTCAGTATCAGCAACTGCAATGTACTCC
This sequence comes from Mesitornis unicolor, assembly GCF_000695765.1. Classification (NCBI taxonomy): domain Eukaryota; kingdom Metazoa; phylum Chordata; class Aves; order Mesitornithiformes; family Mesitornithidae; genus Mesitornis; species Mesitornis unicolor. The sequence goes on from NW_010157449.1 coordinate 15,437, forward strand.
TCACTGAAATATCAAGAACTTATGTTTATCAATTATAATGATTTTATTCATGCATTGTAGAATAGTAGCTAGAGTCAGTCACTCTGATTTGTTCCTTACTGTCCAGAACTCTTGCCACTGGCACTGGTTTTTTATACCAACATCCAGAAGTATTCTCCAATGACAGAATTTACATGAACCTCTAAAATAGTCAAGATAAAAATGACCTCCAGAAGTATGCTCCTCAAACTATCTACTGGATGAGCACAGATTATGCTGATCACTGAAATAAATATTTAATCTGATGAAAAAAGCCCTATTCAAAACCTCTTTAAAAGCTAAACTAAAAGACCTACTGAAATCCCAAGCTAGAAGCAGTATCAAACACTTCTTAATTCCAATCCAGTTTAAGTCCAGTTCCTTAATCCATAAATATTGTGAAGATAACCTTATTTCAGAACTGAAACCTGAATCTTAACCTGTAACACAAGTAAAACACAGTAGTTCCAGCCAAACACCAGTACTATACAATCAGATTTAAAAATGGATGAGTTCCAGTGGCTATATCCTAATACAGCTGAAAAAGTTCATCAAGGCCCATCTTTTTTCTGAATATGCTCACACACATTTACCAGCATATGTAGATGCAGATTTCTCTACCTTGTGTACTCATCAAGATTCAGGCTTGATTTTTACAAGTGTGATCTGTGGACTCCATCTCGTACACTCACTACAACTCCTTCAATCACTGTAGGTTTCAGTGGATTTTTCGTGAAAGAGTATATGGAACAGCAGGTAAGTTTTCTTCCTTCTGTGGTTTTAGCAATTTTTTATTCTGGGTTCCACAGGTCCAGCTAGACAAAAGACAAACCAGTGACACAGCTCAGAGATGTATCAGGAGATGTATCCCTGATACTTAGAAATGACAAAGGATGGGTTTGCAATTAAAGGACATTACTGAAACTTCAGATTTTAAGTTTAATTTTTAACCCTTCCAAATAGTGCCTGTCTTACTCTCCATCTCTGTAAGAGAGAAAAAAAGAGCACAATCTTTCTTGCAGCCTCTCTGAGCTTTCCTGGGGATGGAGCCACCTTGTCCTGAGCTGTGTGCAGCAGCAGAGTCCATTTGAATCCAGCCTTTAGACATCAGTAAACAAAACCAATCTTCAGTGAAAAGTTTGGTGGAGTAAATACTTCAAATCCAACAAAAAATAGCCCTGTGGTGTTGCAGTGCTCCACCTGGGGCACAGGAATCAATGGCAGCTGTTGAGAGCATCGTTGAAGAGGGATTTGGGGAAGAAAACTGCTGTTGCATTGCAAGTCAAAATGAGCCTCGGGGGCTTTCCTTCAACATTTCCAAATGGAGATCTCCGTAGCAGGCAGTGGGAGCTGAATTCCCACCCTTCACTCTGATTTCTGCCTGCAGCCCCTCCGATTCCCCAGCGGAGGAAGTGAGGGGCCGTAGGGGTGGATGTGGAAGGACATAAGAAGGAGCTCTAGTGTTTGGGCTCACACCTGGTGGCACGTCCCAGAAAGTGATGGCTCCACACCTGCCCAAAGCACTGCAGGAGGCTGAGCAGGACGGAAGGAAAGCAGGTGAGGAAGCAGCCTGTCTTGATTCCCTGCCCTCGCTGTGTCCCCTGCGTGCAGAGCCACTCGTCCACGCACGCTGGCAGCGCGCCGGCAGAGAACGGCCCCAGCAGCGGTGGCGTGGTGCAGAAGAATCTGCTGGATCACCCCTGCATTTACCAGCTACCCTCTAACTGAGCGCTCTCATGTGGTTTCTGCTCTCTCGTGCTAGTTGTTCCAGACAAAAAAGAGCAGGTCAGGTCACACAAACCTGCCACTGAATGTTGATCTTGGCAGCAGTTTGCTTCTTTATGTATTTTTAGTAGCGCAATGGGGCCTTTGTGGGCACTGCTGCTTCTTGGGCTCATCCCATAAGTGCTTCTGCAGGCTGGACTGCTCCCATCTCACCACCTGCTTCTGAGGGCCTCCAGTTCTCACCGCTGAGGTGAGTATTTTCAACCGGCATCTTCACTACATCAAACGGTTATTATCACTGTGAGCACTCTTTTCATTAGCCAAACATTTCTCTACACTCTTTTAAGCTGAAACCACGACTTCTACTTAATGGAATAGCAATTAACTTGAAATACTTGGCTTTTTACTGCAATGCATCACTCTTTCACAGTCTGATATGCTAATAAAAATTGTATGGTAACATAATGTATAAAATATCATCTCTGATTTTAAACTAAACCAAAATTTATTGGCTCCAACAGTGCAATACTGATTTACCCAATGAATATTAATGTATCAACTTAGGTAGCGGGATCTTATGTCATGGGGGAACTAAATCACAGTGGAGCAGACCATACGGTGCTCCTGGAGAAAGTCTCAGTTTTTCTGTTTCAATAGAATTCCAGCTCTACTCAAACCGGGAGGCAGCTCCAGACTGAAAAGTAAACTTGAAATTATATTTTTTTGCTATGTGGCAGCTCTCATACTCCATAAAATATCCCTTCAACCACAGTAAACAAATTAATTGGGAATTCTACAACAAAAATCCCAAGTTCTTTTACTTCTTCTAAGGCATCATTAGCTATTATAGGATGCTGGCAGGACAAATTACACTCTCAGTTATATCTCTACAACCCACCTCTCTCCTGCTTATGCTCTTAATCCTTACCCAGCTCCGCTGAAAATGTAAATCTTTATAATTATGACTGTAGGGATAATGGTACAACATCACTGCAGTAAAAATGCCCATTTACTTCAACAGCGCTTAAACTCCCAAGCCTTGCACTGATGTGGATAAATACAAATTAACTGCAGTGTTTTAAGCTACTATTGAGCAACCACCACCCAAAAACAGGCCAGCAAATAGCACTGCTAGACTCCATAGAGAGCTACACCCATCCATTTCATCCGAAAAAGGAAGCTGATGCAATGCAAGATGACATGAGAAAGTGATGATTGATTCAGTTCCTCATGAATAACAAAGTACTCCCTAACTTCACAAAGGAGCTGATAAGTGCAGGAAGTAACTGAAGTGCTGAGACAAAAGTTACCAGCAAACAAAATAAGAAAAATCTAAGTATGGTGGGACAGACAGAATTATGCAGGAAAAAAACAAATCTTAAACAGCTGTACAGTTCAGATGTCTCTTCTGGTTTTAAGTCATGTACTTCTTTTGTTCCTGTTCAAATTGGACAAGGACATATCTGCCTTACCCACTTCAAAAAGTTATTGTTATATATCCAATTCCAGCTCTATTCATTATTCATTTACTGATTTGGAATTTCATCTTGCAAACCAGCTGTTATTGAAAATCTTTCGAGAAGTGCCTCTTGTAACCTTTGAGATGTCTTCTTAAAAGAAATATAATTCTGAAATACAATTGTGCAGCAGACCTTGCACACTGAGGTCTCACTGAATAAACTGAATTAAGGTCAAAGTTAACTACTTTTTTGTTACTCTCTGGTACTAGAACTAACCCAGGAATAATCATTTCAGCTTGAATAACAAATATAATTAATGAAATAGTGGACATTTGTGCTACCACTAATGCATTACAAAACAAACAAACAGATGAGTGACACCCCTGTGACACCATCAGAGCTACATCATACCCACAAGCTCCAGAGTGCTTTGAACATTAACAATCCCATGGCATGAACAATCCCATACATCAGTACCCACATGGAATAACCACGGGAAAAGTTTATGTATGCACTGCTTTTTCTTAACTGTAAAATACAGAATGTAGCCAGCTGCCATTATTTGCTCTCTGCAGTAAAAAATACATAAACTGTAGACAGGTTCACTTCCTACATTTCAATTTTATGACACTTTAACTGCACTGAATTGAAAAGCAGTAGCACTGTAGTATAACTGTAAAAGTATTATGTTGAACCAGAGCAATTCTTCTGAACAACATGGCCATTTACAACAGTATCCTAATAGAATACATATTTATGACAGAGTGCCTGGCAAGATAAATTAGTCATACTGTAAATAGCCATCAGGAATATGGAAAGTAATAGTTTCTCATGACCTGTTACATGTGTACAAAAACAGGTGACTGAAATGATGTAAATATGAAGATGGTATCTTGAGCAGGCACTCCTCTGCCCTGGAGGGAGAGTGACGGGAACACCGCCTGCGCTTCCAGCTTCCCCTTGCTTTAATGAACACCCAAGCTGCAGATACACATCCTCTCCAAGAAGCAGTTCTGCTGGTTAAAAAAGCAATAGAGAAGGAGTATAAACACAGTGCTCGGTCACTGGGGTTAACATCAGGAAGGTCAAAGACCAGCTACAGCTGAATAAGCCAGCTATACAAAGGGAAACTAGAAGGGCTTCTGCAAGCAATGCCAAGTAGCAAAAGGAAGTTCAGGGAACATGTGGGTCCAGGATGAATGGAGTTGACACCCCACTGACAGGCAGTATGGAAAAGCTTGCTTCCAGAAGGGAAAGGGACAGGCAATTAACAGTGAGGCAGTAACTGGTTAGGAACTCAGCAAAACTACATGTATTTATTCAAAGACCTGGGGCTGCATGCAGTTCATCCAAGGGTGCCAAAAGAGTTGGCTGATGTGATTGTGTATGAAAAAACACAATCAGGGTAGGTCCCTAGCAGATGGAAAAATGCTGGTATTACGCTTATTTTAAGAAAGGCAAGAAGGAAGACCAAGAGAGCAACCGGTCAGTCAGCCTCACCTCAAAGCCTGGACAGGGCAGGAAACATGCTCCTTGGAGTCTACTTCCAGACACAGGAAGGACAAGAAGGCAATCAAAACCAGTCAACACAGGCAGACCATGCTGAATCAAGGTGACTACTTCCTATAACAAAATGACCTGCCACATGGATGAGGAGAGAGAGGTAGATGCAATATACCTTGACTTATTAAGGTGCAACACTGTAACACCCCCCCCCCACTAATTTGGGAGTTGAAGAAGTAAGGGCTAGAAGAACAGACTCTTAGGTCAGTTGAAAACTACTTGGACTGTCAGTCCTGAAGGGTGATAATCAACAGCTTTACAACTGGTTTGCAGCTGGTAACGAGCAGCATACCCCAATATCAACAGCTGGCTTTGCGATCAATAGTAAATTACCATTTGGCTTAATCACTTCTGAGAGATTTAGTTCAGAAGGACTGGGACAACAGAAACTTCATCACACTCAACAAGAAATGTGAATTTCAATGTTTGAGGCAGACTCCACACATCACTAAAGGCTGGGAATGGACTGGTTGGGTAGCAGCCTTGCTGAAATAAACTTTGGGTCACAATCCACTCATCTGAATACAAACCAACAGCATGCTTCCTTCGGGAATAATACAAACAGCACACAGAAGGCACATTATCCACAATGAGAAGTTAAGGGAGCTGGGATTTGTTAGCGTGGCAAAGGGGAGGCCAAGAGGCAATCTAACAGCAGTCTAAATTTGCTTAAAGGGCAGCTGGAGTGATGAGAAACCCAAACTTTCCTTGGTAGTAGCAGGCAATGCAACCAGCAGTAAACATCACAAACTACAGCTTGCATGGTTCATATTGGACAGACAAGATTAAACAAAATTCTGGGCAATATCTGTTCTTGGAGATGTTCAAGACTAAGCTGGACAAAGCCATGGTTCACCAGAGACAGTGCTGGAAATGGTTCTGATTCAAAATCTCCAAAGGTCCCTTCCAACCAACTTTTCTATGATTCAGTGAAAATATTAATTCCCAGCTCCCTTGCATACCCCTTCTGCCAGACATCTCAGCTCCCAGAAGCGCAGTGGGTTGGGTTAAACAAAGCCAGTTTTTTAGGTTGCATAAAGCAACCAAGCTTGTTTTGGATGGAACAAGGTCAGGAAACATCTTAAACAAGCATATCTGTGGGAAGATCTGAGACAACAGTTACTTCCAGAAAGGCAACCATGATAAGCAATAGAGGATGGGCTGGAAAAAAAGAGCTGCAGCATGTTTCGGTGTTGGCAACAGCTGCTATGTAAGCAGCTGCACGCTTTCTTAGCTTCTGCCAGAATTGCTCCTTGAGCACACCAAGAACTCTACACTTTCCTCACCTCCCAGCAGCGGCTCTACAAACAGCTTCAAGTTTCATGTCTTGTCCTCTTTTTTTCTGATTTCCAACCAAACAGGCAGGTTCAGCTCACTGACACATGTAACATTTCTCAAACAGAGAAACTCATCAGATCCGGAGTTTGAAATTTATCATGCTACATCCAAGCAGAAAGGCCAGCCATGCTGAAAATCTCAGCCAAAAGTCTCCAATAAAAGCAGTTTAGAAGCTGATTAACAAGATCCAATTAGCTGATTAGTCCAATGCACATAGGTATACAGAGTGCAAAGCTAATAACATACTATCATGATGGTGGATGAAGAGGTAAAAACTGCCTAAACCTTATTTAAAAGATTATGATGGTGTGGCTCTGGCAGAGATAATCCAGTGTCAGAAAGCTTGTCAAAAGAACAAGGACTAAGTCAGGGATACCACAGGATGCAGTGCTTGGTATATTTCCAAAGACAAAAATCAACCTTAGCTTCCTCTGTCTGAATCTGCCAAAGAAATGATGGGTCAGACTGGCATGTAATTTATACTTACTTAAAACAGATTATATGAATCTGATCCAGTATCTACCACACTTAAGACATACCTGTGCATTGAGACATCTGGACACAAACCTACCAGTAACTGCAAAACTGCTAAGACAAACTGGCTTGGTCCCTCCATCAGGCCTTGGATTGTCCAAAGCCTGGACGGAGGGAACATAATGAAATGTTTCTAGGGATTTGTCTCAACTTAGCCATCTAGAAGTTGTGCACCTAGTCTCAGCTAGTCATTCAGGCTACTATATCAGTCTAGAGAGAAGCTTCCAGGTGTGTTGGGAGTCCTGTGCAAGGTGGATGGAATAAAACCCCTCTCTGCTCCCTTCCCTTCCCAGCAAGGCTGCTACCTCTCTCTACTCCTACCACAGAGAAGCCATTTCAGAACAGCATGATATGTTGTCCATCATGGGGGAAGTTTTGAGAGGATTTTTAGCTCTACCTCTATAGCACAGAATCTGCTATTTGACTAGGTGCTGGAAGAGAAGAAACAGGAAATACTAGATAAAAATATTGTTTAACTAATTTTTTCAGACTTTTGGAAGGGCAATTATTCTGAAGTGAAGCATTTCTTATCCAAGGTTATGAAGAGGTCAGGAACATGTCCATGCACAAAGGAGATGTACAACACATATAGATAGATAGATAGATAGATAGATAGATATGCATATGCACAACTTTATCTATATAGCTCAGAGCTAGGCTGTACTTTGAATTGTCTAAAACTGAAATACTTTCACCCACATAAATTAAGAGAATGCTGATAGAGAAAAGATCTCACGGGATCAATTCAGTCCCTGGATGAATACACACATCAGAGGAGTGCAAAATTTGCTCCTCAGGAGTTCTAATTTATGTGAAATCACCACAGAAAAATTAATTTCCAATTCACAATATAATGTTTTACTGCATATTTTGCTGTTGCTACATAGTCAAAGTTTCTACCAAGAACATTAGGAGTTCTACAAAACATGAAGAAGTATTGTACTGTGTACTCCCCTTTCCTGCCAAAGGAATGTAATCTTAAAGAGTACCCAAAGTAAAGAAAATCCCCAAAAGCCTCCTGCAACTCAGCCTCACTGTCTGTGTTCTATAAATTAGATTTCGGCTTGGCTGTTGTGTAGCTCTGTCAAAAAGTATCTGTATCTGTATTTATTTCCACTAAGAATTCTTTTGACCATTTTTAAAACAAAGGTAGGAAATGGTACCAAAATTGTAAATAATTAAAATTATTTCTTTTGACAGAGACAGGAAATCACCATTTTAGTTTCTAAATCCTGAGTTTAAGAAGTTCCCTTCATGAGCAACATTTGCTCATTTTTTTTGCAGGCACATGCTTCAAAAAAGAAAAATTAAAAGGGTGACACTAAATGACAGTTAATAGCATAGAATTTCATACCAGAACATACTTTTTCCTCAGATGAACTGAATAGTTACAATAATGAAGTTTTACAACTTTTTGAAGGAAAACAAAAGGAAATGCATAACTCTCCTGAAAAGCCATCCACCTCTCAAAGCCCCACTAATGACAGGGAAGGAAGCAGAAGATTATTCTCACGCCTGACCCAACTTAGCTTTAAATGGTGGGGATGGCAAAAATAAGAACAATGACGTGCTGCCTCACTTGGCGCTTAACACAGTACAAACCTGGAGCAAGAAAGAAGCAGAGACAATCAAATACTACAGCACCATACCTGATCTTGAACCAAATCCCATGTATTACTGGCAGCTCTCTTCTTTCAGACTCACCTAGTGTTTCTTGCTATGGCCTTTCTATTAAATAGAACAGCTTTTAAGTCCTTTTTTGCAGAGATTGGTGTGCAAAGGGTAGAGGTCAAGATGCAGCATAGATGTCATTAAAAGCCTGACAAGGTACAGAGTCCAGAAGGTGTAAGACCATGAATTGCTCCCGTGACTGATCATTTTCAGATCTGAGTACAGTTAAAATTGAGGGTGCTTAGCACTTACCAGAACTGAAGCTGCACACAAAAATATAGCACTGCTTTTAATTACAGCAGTCAGATCCTTCTGGGGAGGGTCCCAACGACCAGGAATTTTGTATGCCAAGCTATCTCCCCCTACCAGCAGGCATCAGCTGTAATCCCTCAATTTACCTTTCCTTGCAGCTCCTCTTAAAGAAAGAAAAAGGCCATACAGCTAAGAAAAAAAAACAACAACCTACCAATAACAAAAAGTTAAATTATATTTTAAAAACCACTCTGACCTCTGCACTGCTACCAAAGAGGCTTCCTTGCTCCTAAAAATAGTAACTTTTATAAATATACACACCAAAGTCCTAGAATCTTTCCTGAAAACCTCCTTCAGAAGAAAATGAACTCAGAATAAACAGCAATATTTTAAAAAGCTCTTGCAGTTACTCTAACAATTATCAGAATTAATACTGTCACTGTCTAACCCTAACGTACCTTTTGAAATGTTTTTTCTCTAATGCTTTTGAAAATCTCATCTCCTTCCTGTTTTCTTTCTCCAATCCTGAAATACTCCTACAGGAAGAAAGTTTTAGAAAAATGGCATCACACAATTTGCTCTGCATCCACAAGGACACTGCCCTTCATTCAATTTAAGAAAAGCAAGTGCTTATTGTGAATTGCAAATAAAACAGTACTTTACACTTCCTCTCTTGGCTCTTCAGCACTGTTTGCCTACCATGTGTTTTCAGTACCAAGTGTATATTAATTAGTAATGCTGCTCTACAAATAAAAGTGTTGTGAGATGATAAGAGGTTTAAAAGACAAACAGAAACTGTTACACTGAAATAAGTTTGTGACTAATTCTCACCATGAGCTTAACTATTGAAGTACTTCAGCACTGAAAATTGTCAGCATGTAAAACAGGCACCTTAACCATACTTCCACAGACACTTCATGTGGATTGGTGTCTTCAGTCAAAGTCATGTGGGCATTTATTAAGTTTCACAGGACACCAGGCCTGAGATTGTATAATGTCCTATATATCATGTCCTTATTTTTACTAATGTTTGATGAAAACATACCCTTTTGAAAAGCATTCAGTGTTGAGTGGAAGAAATCAAGGGACAGAGACAGTACCACCTCTACCATTCATTCATCCTTTCTCATGTTAAAATTAGTCCCTTATTTCTGCTTCGGCTTTATCTGGCTTCTGTTTCTAACTATTACGCATTTTCCATTAAGTTAAGAAAAGCCTTTAGCACTCCCTATCTCCTGCATGTGGAGGAATTTGTACACTGTAATCAAGCTCACCTTCAACTTTGTTTTTGATGAGTTCTTTACGTTTATTGTACAAGAATGCATTACTCAGGCCCCACATCACTCTGGTGTATGTCTCATGTGTTTTTATCTTTTAAAACTTCCTTTTCAAAGAAGATAAGAAGGACTGACTCAGTACTCTAGTACCAGTTTCACCAGTGATACGCACACTGTAAAGGCATTAATCTGCTCCTGGTGGTTACTGCCCTGCTTACATGTTCTCAGAGTTCACGAGCTCTCTTGAGTTGCGTTTTCACTATCACCCTTCAAAAAAATACCAGTCACTACTTGCTGGGACACGGTAACCCCACTCTGACACAGCCAATCAGAGATTCCTCTTTAAAGCAGAAACTACTTTAGGGTTTTTTTTTTGATTGGTTCAGCTTGTCCAGACGACCATACTGCTCCATATGACTACCTTGTGTTCCTCATTATGTACATCCACTAAAGACGTCAGCAGCAATTTGGTGTGCTTTAAGCTTATTGATCAAAGCTTCATTCCTCTACAACCCAGAGAGCCATAAACCCAGTTCAATCTTTATTCCTCACAAGCAAGTACTTTGTGGTAAATGCCATATTACTTTTCAAACCTATTCAGATGACCACACTATAATCTGTTACATATGAAAATTACATTGAAAAAAATTTGTAGGAAATCAGCAAAGCAGCAAAACTAGGGACGATGTTCTGTTTCATTCCAGCTCTTTTCATCACTCAGGCCATTTGAAAAGCCACCAAAAAAAGAAAGCAGAACTAATCGACACTCACCAAGTGACTCAGCTGTCATGGAGCACAAAGCAAAACCAGGAAGAAAGACAAATGCAACTGTAGAGTACTGACAGAACAGCAAATATTACCAGTGCCATACCTTTCACAATAGATTTACTGTGAAGTGCTACTGCACCTAAAAACACATCATGTGAGAAGACTGACCAGATTCATCTTAGTAATCTGCGTCACCTTGCAAATTCGCATTTTGCAAATTCTTATAGTCACAAAACCACGAGTACACCACTCACATTATCCATCACGGCCATATTAAAAGAACTTTCCTAACCATTATGTAGTGGAGGAAACAAGTTACAAATAAATGGCAAAACTTAAATGCCTGACAATAAATATATAATTGATAGAAAGAATAATTCTTTGCTTTCCTCCTAAGTCAGTGAAAGTTAATCAGGAGTCAGTCAAGGACCTCTCTGCCTCTAAGGACCACAGAGATTTTTAAAAGCCACTGAGATCCTACCATCCTACAGATACAAAAATATGGTTTCAAGCTGCAAAATTTTGGTCTGAATTCAGACTTCGAACATCTCTTCTTTTTTTCCAACTGAATGGTGTCTTAAAGTTACCCTTATATTTTATTAGTTTCATTTTCAAGAAAGAAGGTAAGATTTCTGATTTAACCAACATGAGAAAGGCCACAGCAGAGATTTAAGAATTTGGTTTGTTCAATTTAAGAGCGATACATACTGCCTCCAGCTCAGCTGGCAGTTAAAGGACCAGGAGGGGAGGAGGAAATACCACTGGGGGAAGAGCACATGGTGAGGAGATGAAGTCATGCAGTGCAGTGAGAATGTTACAAACCCATAGGAAACCACGTTTCATTGGAGTTCTGCTCATGGAACAACTTGTACTTGATCATGATGATTGTACAATCGAGGAAGTATTATATTCATCCTCCCTGCTGCCAGGCCTTACTGGCCTAACTGTACATCCAGCTAAAGACTTCATTCATTGCCCTTTTTTTCCTGCAATTGTGAATCATCTCTGCGTTTGCATATTCGTGCCTAAGCCTGCAATTAACCTGCCAGCCATGTTACTCATGGTGAGAAATTGCCAGGTTCTTATTATTTATTTATTTATTTATTTTTGCTTGAGCAATGAAGATATGGTAAGTACATATAAATTTAAATGGTATTCTGTATACTCTCTAGCCTACACCTGATTATTAAGAGCAAGTGACTCTTATCACACTCAGATACAAAGTCAACATCCTATGACAGAACAGCCTATCTGAATGGGATAGTAAAAGACATTTAAGAACTAATTAAAACTTGGAACCAAATAAAAAGAAAAGCAGCATGCAAATCTTTCACCAAAAAGATTGTGTTATAAAGAATGAGTTTACTTAGCAAAATACATGTAAATACTTGTGTTCAGGTATCAAGTATTAAAAATGAGGGCTTCCTAACATTTCAGTTTCAGACACTTCCAACCAACTGCTCTCAGAGTACCAAGCTGCTCACCTAAAATTAGGACACACTCATCATCAGTTGTTATTGAAGTCACTGCTTTGCGTCAAGTTTTCATCTATTTTTGTCAAGGGAAAATCTAAATATACATTCAGTGCTTAGGATTGAAGTTATTTGTTGCATGTTGATGACCCTAACAGTTCAATTGCTTAGTTATTTGAAATACCCATGCAACAGAATCACTGCAGGCTCACCAACTGCTTCACCTTGGATTTTCCACACTATCAAAGTGTGGTCAATTACAGTTTTTAAGAAGTATTCTGTATTTGGCCTTCAGCATTTCATTTCAGGCATTTTCAATTACTGGTAACACTCTCCACCATTCAAGTGTCTTGAAGAGTGGTGATCTGAAAGTTACAAGTAAGGTAACAACATTATCTTAGACCATGAATGAACATTTTGGCTACAATCCTAACAGCATTCTCATAAATGTGATTACTACACAGAATTGAAAGAACTTGAATGGTTGTGTTATATGCAGACTAACATAATGATGTTACAGACTGAAAATAAAGAGCAGCTTCAAACAACCACACTGCCAGAGGAAAAAAAAAGGCAGAGGGAGGCTCCTCCGGTACCTAAGGAGCTTTGAAGCTGGCAGCATTAGAGGCAGGTCTAGACTAGCATCAAGCCCATAAAGTAAACAAAAAAAACATGTAGGTAAAATTTAGGACAATCAGCCTTTACAGCGTCTCTTAAAACAATTATTTCATTGTTGATATGCTCCACTGCTTTCAGAATCAAGCTTCCTATAAAAATCCTCATGTGTAGCATAAACAAAAAGCATAAGGAAGCATGATATAAAGAAATGCAATTAATAGTCCTGGGTTGGTTTTTTCACAATGCTTGACACTTCTCATCTCTCAAAATCATGTAGTCATGTCTTGCTTCCTTACAACAGACATCAGAGAACAAATTATAGACTTAAGTGTAAATTATAGTTGCACAGGGACATAGAACCAGAAGTTAATCTATTATAAGTGTTCTCCTGACCTCATAGCAAGCAGGGTGGGAAACAAAATCTTCACTCCTGCACTAACGCCGTATGAAGGGGTAGACCAGAATTTGTGTGACTCAGTTTTGGCAAAGTATTATAATACAGATTACCCAGATTTTAAATTTTAAACCAAGAATGAAGCATCTATTTCTACTTCTCATATCCGATAACTACTTAATAGCAACCAGTGTTTTGTTATGGTCTTGGCACCTTGTGCAAGAGACCCACTGTCGTTATACTGTTACGGCTTTGCATACCCCAAAATAGTAAGCAAATCCATCAGTAAATCATCCCTGAACACAGGATGAGGCTGGGGCAAACTGTTGTGAGTTGGGTTATTGAATCTGGAATGCTTGTTCAAGCTGAGAGTGGTGCTGAGGCATCTGCCCAGAGATAGAGCAACCACTGGTTTCTTTCTGCTCAACTTTTAAGTACAGCAGTATACAGTAAATTGTCTTTTTAGCAACATGATATATGCAATGAATTCTGAATTCATACTAAAAAAAGTTCTAAACTGTCAACTTAAGCCTGCCCCTCCCTGCTAATTCTTTTTAAATTAAAGTTGACTATACCTCATTCCTTAAGGCATTTGTCTGAACTTACAGAATACATGTAACATAAAAATAACTTTCCACAGCATGCAAATGTATGTTATTGTACAAAACATTCAGGTCTTATCTCATTAAAACAAAGATAAAGTCTTTAACACACCCAGTTCTAACAAGTCCTAAAAAACAATTACTCTTTAGAAAGAACCTTTCTCGTTTGAAATGTAAAACTCCTTGCCTCTGAAACTCTTCCTGCTCTATACCTTTTGTCATTTCCCAGTGTCACCCACCACCCTACCACTTAATTTCAGACACCTGAAGGCACTTTCTGTGTCTTCCCCTGTCCAAGAAGTGTTCATGCCGTGCTACTTCTTCACAGTGTCTTTAGGATCATCTCCTTTCCAAAACAAGATAAAAAATGTTCTTCACATCCCACCAGCTCCCATCTCTATTGCTGATCTACTCAACAACTGTAGGTTTACCTAGACCATATGAGGGATGGCTGCTTTAGCACAAAGATTTCTGGAGTGCCTTGAGGTCTACAAAGCTCTAACAACCTCTGGCTGCACAATTATAACAACTTAACTTGGCCTTTTGTCCTCTAAATGCATTTAAACTTGGTATTGGATGAATGTTCTCAGAAATCACTGTGGTTTTTTATACATTACATTACCTAATTACATCAAGCCCAACTAACATTTTTCCCAAGGCTATATTTGCCAAAAAATGATAAGACCAAAACCTAAATACCATCCATGTGGACTAAACAGTTTCCCTAAGCCAGCAGATCTCCAACCTCATTTTAATTCTGAGGATGTCTATGATGACTGCAGCTTTCCACAGACCTCAAGCAGAGATTCGATTCAATGTTTTATGTACTTTGCTTGCAATGAGATCTGTACAGAACAGTTCTGATGGGTATTCCCTGCACTCCCAAGCCTCCTGCTGCCATTCACGGTCACTTCTGGAGTACAGGCAACACAAGGGCCATTTCTGAATAGTATCTTAACACACAAAAATCATGCTTTCCATAGGGGAATGTATAGACATCTTGTGCACGAGCAGAAATCTCAACATATTCTTCAGTTTCAGTCACATTCTCTAAAAATCTCAAGCATTTGATAAATAATCTCCTTCCCCAGCAGAAGAATTATGACTGACTGAAGCCACACTGTACAGTGCGCACCCAGGTGTTTTTGATGAGCAGAGAGCAAATGGAAGCAAGAAACTGCACAAAAAGGGTAATCTTTAAACATGACCTTTTAATGTCCTGAAGTCTGATGTTCACTTCTGCCAACAAAAGTATTCCACATTACACAGGATGTAGACAGAGAGTGAGTAAGGCTTTCTGAAGTGGTAAATGGTTGTTTGCGCAGTGTTTATCTCACAAGGTTTCCAGTACGGGCAGTATGGCAATAAAACATATGATAAAAGACATGGCTAGTCGAAACCATTGCCAGTCTCAGAAAAGAGATGTGCATGTGGAAACATTGTTAAGCAAAGCTAAAATACCACACCTTCCAAGTTTGTTTTTCTGCAAGACATTTAATCATTACCCATTTAAAAAACAGGATGCAAACAAAGTTAATAAGGGGAGTGAAAGCATGCAAGGCTGCACATGATCATTTCCTATCAGGCTTCACCAGCTACTTCTGCGACTCGTGCAAAGCAAGAACCAGAAATAGGAAATGCTAAGTGTTCTGCTGTGCAGAATTCAAAGCAGACTTATTTATTTATAATAAATAGCAAACCCAATGCACTTATTTTGAATTCCAATATTTTGAAAGTTGCTCTCAATATTATTAAAATTTATGCTTTCATACTACCTGAGACTTCTAATTTTGTATGATTTCTGCACTTGTTGAAGTCTTTCTAAAAATTATGAATTTGGAAGATTTGACTGCTCTGGAGGTAAAAAAGATTTTAATAAGATAATCAAATTTCAGTAAAACAAATGTGTTTCTGAAGAGTCATAAAATTATGGAGGATTTCTCCTTTAGAGATTTAATCTGTAATTCACATTTTACAATTACTACTATACATACTATTACTACTACTAAATATTCTACTAAACAATCCATACTTGAAATTTGTTTTGAAAGCTTTCTTTTTTAAAAGCAAACATCCTGCGAAGTGCTGAGGTGTTCCATGTGGATTTTTCCTCTTGGATGAGATGTTATTTTATTTCTTTTTTTTTTTAATTGCTAGTTCCATCTGAATTACAAGAAACTTTATAGCGTAAACCAAAACAACAGTATTTTGTCATCAACAGTCTTGCAAGACACAGATGATTAAGGTACCAAAGACACAGTCCCCCAGTCAATTCCCTTCACTGCAGTCAGGTGCTACCTTCAAAATCTATCACTAAGCTCTACCAGTGGTGTATGGGTCGATGCACGTACTCTAACTCAGCCTGGTACCACTCTTATAGTGCTACTTCAAACCCCATCCTTGGATGTTAGGTGGTCTAACTCTGCAAGAGCTGCTCACTGAACAATACCACTAGTGGGATCACATATTACAAGCATTGTTTTTCCAGTATAACTTCTCTCATAGTCCAGATAGTGAACAGTGAACTCTATCCCACACTACAGAGTACCCACCTTCATTCATTAACTTTCATTATTCATGAGAGCAGGGCCACTCTGGAACTAGCTCTTGCAGCGTGTTCCCCAAAAATTCAAAATTGGGCACTAGGAAACACACAAAACTTTCAGATAAAACTCTTGTTGATTATAAAGGAAAGCTAAAATGTAGAAAGCCATCCAACAAATAGAAAAAGCCAGCACGGGCTTGGGATGCTTTGAAAGTAAATACCAGGTTCCCACCACTAAAATGATAGGTTTCTTCTTTAATTTCATTTACTCCTTTCTGCTACTACTCAAGTGTTCAAAATTTCCCTTCTTGCCCTCCTATTTTTCCTTTTTCTATACTCTCACTATTGGCTTTTTAATCTACAAATAGCTGTATCTATTCACAAGCACATTTTGTCATTTTCCTAACATTTAAACTCCATGTGTTCATCTTTCACTTTTCCATACCACTAGTTTTATACCAGCCTTTCCCTTTAAATTCTGCTTAAAGCTGAGCATGTTGGGTCAATCCCGCTGCTGGAAAGGAGCTAAGAGGAATTAAGGAGCAAAATTACCTAAGTTTGAGCATTCCTAAAAATGCTGTGCTTGTTAAGATCCAAGTAATGCCAAGGTAAATGCAAAAGTCCCTTATTTACATAAACAGCAGGAAGAATGTATGAACATTAACATGCAAAACATCTATCCATCAACTGCAATAGCTTACAGTGCTGCTTATCAACTGAAATTAGAAGAATGAAAAAGATTTGGGACATGAAGACACACTTCCAGAAATTCAGTAAATTCCACTTGAAAAGTGGGCCATCCTCCTGTAACTTTTCTGCATCCTCAGTATTTCTTCTGCTCACTTAATTACATTCCAAACTCCAAATTTTGGCTAACACATTTGCATATGCTTTGTACTTCAAAGGCTGACTTGCTTATTAGCATAGCCTAGTTCCTGTTACTTGTATAAATAACTACAACAGGAATCACATTGATCTAGCTCCATTTGATTTCCATTCTTTGTATTGGGAATTCTTCAGATTCAAGCTCCAATGGAAATTCTTAGTCAGTTAGGTATAATCAATTTTTGATTACGTGTTTCTACAGGGGAAATAAAAAGTTTGTCATTATTAGAATAAATTAATTTTTGTTAGGGAAGTTACACATATTTGTGAGCTCAGTGGCAGTAAAATGTTGACGTCAAAACAAACTGTGATACAAAGGGCTAAATACAAAATGTTAAATACAAAGATTAGAAGACAGAATTTGATCTGATTTTTGAATACTTTATAAAACAGACTTCATATAATTTTATCTGAAAGAAGTTAAGCTTTGATAGAGTTAATTTTACACACTGGAAAAAGTATTAGGAAGTTTATTTCATTTAGCAACATTTTAGCAACAAGTATAACAAAACTGTTAAAAGTATAGCCTGTGCTACACAGGTCAGGTAAAGTGCATATACAAGCTTGCCCGGTTCTAAGCCATGACAATACGTAGGGCCCCAAGGCTAATCTTCAGGTGAGTATTATGGCCACTGAGAAGCTGCTGAATCAGACCTGTTAAAACGTCCTTTAGCAAAATACAGCGAGGATTTTATCCAGAATTTTCCTCCTTAATCTATTTAGTCCATAGCCACTCTCTCCCCTTGGCAAGGAATCTTTCTTCTGAAAAATTAAGTTTGTTTTTTCTCCTGAAAGAGCGTGGCCTAAATGCTTTCTGATGGCATCACCACTTCCTGCTGTTGACCATAATAGCTCTTTAAAAGGGAAATTTATCACTCTCCTGCAACACCTCATGCTGGCAAGCAGGACAGAAAAGGAACTAGAACATTTTCACCTAAGGGGGGACAGGATGAAATTCATCTTCTGAGGTTTCAGATTTCTCCCTATGACATCCATTTATATACATTTTGGAAGTCTTTCCAGAATCTCCCTGGAATTGTTACTCAGTCAAGGCTTATTCAGAGCCATCATTCAACGATAGTTCATTGCTGTTCTTTAATGGAAGAGCACTAATGATGGTGGACTGAGGCTGATCCACCCAACAAATCAGTAATGTACCTAACAAAGTCTGGGCAATGCTGGGTCTTCCGAAAAGTGTGCTTTCGACTTTCTTCTAGCCAGAAAACAATGTACAATTATTCATTAATTTTAATACTGTAGAACCTAGTTTGTATAAACCAAATTTCCTGTGTCAAAGCAAGAACAAAGAGCAAGTTCCAGATTCTTCGTAGATTCTACTGAGCATGCAGTCATCACCAGCATCATTACGGAAATGAATAACGCATCCTTTTGGAAATACCTCGACAAGCATTTCTTTGAACTGTACTCCAAACTCAAGATGACAAATGGCAATATGCCCAACATGTTGGTGTGCTAAGCCAGTAAATGAGCCTGTCATCCTTGCATTTTTTTCTGTGCCATAGTCCCCCGTGCCCTGGCTTAACAGTGATTTATTACTAATCAACTGAGAAGACATGGCAAGGAAGAAAAAATAATAAACTTCAAGCATTCAGAAATTAGCATATACATCGCTCGAATGGCCTTACCTTTTCTGCTAATCCTACCATGGGTTTTAAAAGGAAGCAAGCCTTGTCCGACATATGCTTATTATTAGAAAAAAACCAACAAGCTCTCTGTTTTTTGGAGTGGAATGCAACATTTTATCATTCTCTAGCATTTTTGAGCTCTAGTTTCATTTGCGAAGTTTTTTATCCTTACATGAATTTTTATATGTCAAATATTGCCATCAGCATATGTATGTGCTTGGTGCTCTAAGAGAAGAAATTATATATACGGGGAAAATAATACCTGAAAGACAACAAATGACTACAGACGCAAATAGAAGAACTATCAGAAGTACTGATGGATACAATTTTTTTTTTGTGATATATCAATTACATTAAATGAGATTTTTTTCCAAAATGTCATATATATATATGCCAAGGGATGGACTGTTTGCTCCTTGGTCATATGCAAACAGACCACAAACTCTAATCACTCTTAAAATACAAGACTTCTTGTCATATTAATATTTCCTACATTATAATTTAGTCATCATTGCCTGTTAGTTAACTTCTAATTTATTAAGTACATGTTTACAAAAAGATTCATTCCATGGAAAATTCCCACCAAAATGTTAATCTGTCAAAATGAGTAACATAGAAATAGCTGATATAGCTATCACATACTCATCAGAAATATCAGGGGAAGACTGCATTCAGCTGCATTTTGAAGATAAATGCACTACAGATTTTACTATTACACCACCAGATGCTCAGAATTCTTTTAATGGAGTTAAGTGGAATACATTTCTCAAAAAATAGCTATATATGCTGAACCAAGCATTGCAGAAAACACTGCATTTTCTAAAAAGTTAGTTTTTTCCACAAGTGAAAGTTTTTTCTTAAATATATATCATATATAAAACCCAGAATGTTATATTCATAAACAGAGTTTTTAAGTGACAGGCTACCTTTTCAACCCCATTGTCTCGAGATGCCTTATTTATATACTTGAGTTAAAAAAACTGAGTTTGGATTTTTAATTCCTCCTGCAGTTTCATCACTCATTGGCATCAAAAAGCGATCACAATGTTTATGTCCCTCAGAAACTTTATCTGTAAAGCCAGTGTATTGGTACAGACCTCATGGATTACCCAGGTCAGTTAAAATGTTGTATTTGCAAAGGCTTTGATAGGTTTCACTGAAATACATGTGAAAAATAGCACTATTTGAATTGTTAATTTGTATTGATGTTGAAATGACGCTGGGCACATGAGAGACATTTTTTGAGGTCAGACCCTGTTGTCAGCATCCAGCCTGCACAGAAGGTTGGGTGTTGCCTGTTCCAGGTAGCTGGCTCTTCCACCACCACTGCTGCGCGCCAAGATCCTGGCAATCCTTCCAGTCCCTGCTTTCCTTTGTCACGGAGTTTTTGGCTAAATATACACGCAGATATTTATCCACCTTTCAAACACTTCCTCTTCAGATCAGTGCTGCACTCCGCACAAGGAAACATTTCCAGTCACATCCTGTCTCTCTATGAACTTGACTACCCTTTACCACTTCAAGCTTCTTCCAACCCAAAAAGAAATGATAGCAGCAACTTCACTTTCTGTGCTCAGCAGTTCGCCTACGATTTAAGCCATAATGTAGTTTATTTCTTAAAATCAAATGTAAAAGTAGAATAAGACAGACTCAGCCTAAGACTACATAACCACCTACATAACCTTAGTACTACACTTGCTTGATCTACATTTAGGTCTGTCTGCTCTTCATGTTAAACACATTTTCCACCACAGGTGTGTTCTCTCCAACCCTTATGAAGATTTTCTTTACGTAATGCGTGAGGTGTAAATTCTGCAGCCTCACTTGCTCCTGATCTATGGACCATAGTTCATTTACCCTGCTGCAGAAGAGTCTTTAATCAAAAAGCTCCTGCTCCTTGCCCTCTTCTGGGCTTCTTCCATAATAGACAGAAACCATTGCACAGTTAGTAACTTCCTATGAACCTTTCGTTAGAGGTTCTCTGTCTTCATAGTAGAAGTCTACTGTTTCTCTGGACAACAAATTGCCGCCTTCATGCAGGCCTGGACTTACTTATGCTGGATAAACCTCAGGTTTGCCAGGCTTTAACACTACTGCACACGGCACCAAGTCTGAATGTGGGTCCACAAGCTCAGGTAGGATCCCGACACTCAGAAAAAAGAGTTACAGGGGATGTTGTAACTCCAGAAAAGCACTGCAACTTGCAGCTGGAAACTGTGCTTCGGGGCTGGAAGGCAGGAAAGATTTGAAAGTAGGTAAGTTTTAGAACTGCTGACAGAAAAGATGTATCAGTTTGAATAGGTACTAATAAAAGAAGGTCATGAAAAGTGCAAAGATCACCTTAGCATTTTTTGAAGATACTCCTTTACAGTTCTGTTTCTAAAAATGACACATCAGACATGAAAAAGACTTGCTCGCATTACAGAATACATTGCATCATGCTAAAATAACCTCAGCATAGTCAGAAAATTTCTTTGCGGAGAAATGACCCAATTATAGGAAAGAAATTAAAACACCAGCTTTCCCTCCTATGCCACTTAATTTGTGAGAAGAAGAGCAAATTCTGATTGTGCTTATATATCTCAAAGACAAGTTTACAGATAAATTCAAAGATATATAAATTTCATACCTCAAAAAACATTCAACAATTCAAATGGTTTCAACAAAATGGCTTTTTATTCTCCTTACTTTCAGTTTTCTAATGTTACATTACACACAAAATTTGGCAGATATGGCTACATAACAGGTTACCTACACAAAAGTGCAGTCCTCTTAACTTGAGCCCTAGCTCTTTGAAAAGACTGGATGAGTAGTTCAGAAATGAGACCTGGGACTCCATGGCAGTACTATCTGTAAAAATAGCGGGCAGAACTCAGGCAGCTCTCGAACATACCTTGTCCAGATGAAACTCAACTGGGCCCAACAGTGGCCCTGTGCCATTCTCCATAGGGAAGGAAGTAAACTTGTTTCCAAAGAGAACTCCTTCCCAATCTATATCCTCCTACACCATCCCAAACCCCCAGTAACCTCAGAGTGTGGGACTGGCATAGTCAAAGGGCTTGAAAAAGTCACTTCTCAATCACGCACCACTCAATGCCATTGGCTGGGGCTTCCTGGCAGAAGGTGGAAGGCCTTGCAGGGAGTCCATTTCACACCAAATGAATCCAGAGTCTGCAACAACCTTGAAGGATCTGCATCCTTCTGAGGGTGAGCTATGCTAAACTGCTCTGATGGCATTTGGTCTTACTACTTTTTAAATCATGGGAAAATTTAGCTATTTAATGTAGTTCTAAGAAAGATGAAATCGGGTTTAATACCAGAATAATCACATGCCAGCTAACAGGGCATATCTCATAGTGAAATGTAAACTTTGGATACTATGATGCCTCCTTTCAATCCTCAATGCTCAGACCTGTTAAAGACATAGATGCTTTTGAGATTGCTTCTTTCCCCCTACACCATTTTTACTGAGGATTCAGTCAATGTTTCTGAGCCAGCAGAAAAGAACCTGGCTGGGATTCATGGATGATTTCTGGAGTGGAAAAGCAAGCATTTTACAAACATACAAATACTTAATCATACAAAATGCGCACATAGTGGAGTAATGCCAAGAAGTAGATATAATCCTGAAGCCCTTAAGATGCCAGAGCTTGATGATGCTGAATGCTATGGTCCCAATTAGCAAAAATACTTATGCATAAGCTTTGTATTAAGTATCAGCGTAATCCATTGAAGTTTATGATGAGCATGTTGCCTCAAACAAGCAAATCTTGTGTTGAATACAATAGGGGTTCTGTCTATGTAAAGTGGAGAGGGAAGGCTACCTCAAACAAAAATCCAGTATGCAAGGGTAATACTAGGGCTGAATGACTAATCTCTCTTATTCATAATAAACCTTATTTCCGTGCTGAGAAAATTCTGTCCCACCTTTTAAGGTGTTTTTAGTCTGGTGGATATAATAAAGTTAATAGTCCATCCATAACATTTCAGGAGATGAGCTGTAGAGCATTTAATTCTATTACAGTTTTATCAAAAGAAGCTCCATTCATTCAGTTAAGGATCAGAAAGAAAGCACTTCTAATCCAATGACTCTTCTGTCTAATCTTAGTAATGGAGACCTAATTTAATTTTAAACATGTAGATAAAATGATACTAAAAATGAGACATATCAATGAAGGTGTTGTTACAAGTACTGTAAACAACTGTCTGTTTTCTCTTATCTGTCTTTAAGTCCTGTGTGAAAATGTCTTCACTGAAACTGGTTCCTTCAAGAGCAAGCAAATCATGTAAAAATACAATAAAGCTCACAGAGATGTACTAGTAATCTACACTCATGCTCATAATTTCAAAGAATGTGAAGAGCAATTACCTCATTTATACTCAATCTTTAAAACTGACTACTTTCTAAACAAATGCAAAGAAAACTGTAGTGTTGTCTGTGGGGTGAAATCCAGTACCCATTTTCCTTTTCTGCATGTCCTACTTGCAAAAGACCACCTACACTTGCCACCACAAGTGAGCATGGCTAACAGAGGGACTGTGGTTTGGAAGAAGGTGTTCCCATCATTTTGAACGCTCCTGGGCTCATTGCCCTGTGCAAGAGCATGTGGGCATGGGAAAGGGCAGAGGGAGGAAGAGTCCCAAGCCACTAGAATACCAGTAATACATCACTCTGGTTGCTACACCACTTGTCTCTATCAGACATGTGAATGTGCTAAGGATGTACTAATAGCTGCTTTCCCAAGATAATTTTCCCCATCAGTATCTTCAGTTTGCACAGTGGTTACTAGTAGCAGCAGTCACCAAAACAGTAGCAACAGTAGTGAATTTTTAGGCTACATATATCTCTTTTCTGCAGTTATCTAAAAAGATGAACTATTTCACTGTCAAATGCTGCCTATTTGGTACATTCAAAATATCCTAACAAATTACTTACATTCCGCTTTTAGATAATCTGTAGCATAAAGATTAAGTTAACTAAGCACCTTCAGCACCCAGCCTATTTCTAAGTACAGTCAAGCCAGTAACTTGTCAACAGGAATTCTCTTTCTATGATTAAAATCAAGAAATAATTTTTTATCAGAGCAGATAACACAGAATCAGGTCTATTTGCTAGCACAGCATTGATCAAAGATAAAGCCAAGAGCAGGAAAACAAACTTGTCACCTAAATAAAACAACATCCTATTTAACAAAAACAGTTATCTGAGAATGTTTGTGTACTTCTAATATATGTATTCATATATATTACTTCAGAGCACTTATATAAAGTAACAGATTTACTCTTGGAAGACAGAAGTATATACAATATACAATCCAAGTCTGTAACACGTACTGCAGAACCAACCCAGGCATGAGGCAAAATGGTTGTTTCAAAAGTGTTTACATTCTTTTGACAATCCGTAAGAGAGAAACAAGCAACTGGTGATACAACTATCTGGTTATATGTCAAATTTTAATTTTGATACTCTGATGAAAAATCAGTATTTCAGTATTTTTCCAATTTGCAGAAAACAAAAATAGACTTTCAGCTTCCTCTTAACTGCTGCTATTGAATGATTTTACGCCGTTTTGCAAGCCTCCATTTACTCAAGCTTACTCCCTACAGTCAATGGCAACTAATAAGGAAGGACTAATGAGCTTAATTCCCTCTTTCTTTTATGCTTTTAAACAAACAAAAGCCCATGCTTTCTTCCTTCTTTTCAACAGCAGAAAAGGAGGGGAGCGCTGGCAGCCCAGGACCAGGACCAGATGAGAGAGTGGCAGATGGAAACCTAATCCCTAGCAACCTTCTCCCATACCAGCCCCTTTCCCCTCCCCAATTCCCCATCCCTCTCCTATTGAGACCTGCTGAAGCTGACAACCTGCCTCCAGCGTTTCCTCCCCTTCCATCCATAAAGGCCAGGGAAGTATGGGACCTCAAGAGAAGACAGTGGAGGCAGAGGGACCGCGTAGCTGAACACTGTGATTTCGGAGTTTTAGAGTTGAGAAACAAATGTTTTGGACCAGGTGATAAAAGGTAAATGGCAGCAAAATGATTTCCAGCTCTACCAATGAAAACTTTTATTTCGAAACACAAAGTAACATCTATTACACTTAATACCTCTACATAATACTGAAAGAAAGCTGTTAGGATACTGAAACATACAGCCTTGGGGAGGAAGGGGGATAATTTTTGAAACTTCACCCCAAGCAAGCATCTCTTCAAACAGCCCTAATTAACACAGACGTTTGTTAATGTACATTAGGAATAATAGGAGGGAATACCCAGAAAGCAAGTCCACTCCCACTCTGTGGGCCATGGCTTCACTCCACTTGTGTCTGTCAATACATCAGACCTCATTTTCATCTAAAATTGGTGTCATGCTGCAAAATGTAGTCATTCACTTTGAGAACTGCAATTATTGCTGTGCTCACATGCAGCAAAGCACCATCTGGCCTGTTCACAATGCAGGCACAACGCAGGAAGAGCGAGAGCTGATGTAAATGGTTTTCCAGTAACACTGAATTCCTCCATTAAAGCAAGGAGACTTGGATTTCAATAATTGCTCACAGAATCAAGCACTCTTAGATTTAAATGAATACTGAAAAAAATTTAATGAACCCTACTATCATCTTCTGTTACATATCTGTCAATATTTCAGGGACCTGAAGAATCACTAAATATTAGAGTTTATATCTATCTGTATGCATTTCCAAAGTTTCTGCAGTAATACATGACTGGCATTCCCCTAGGCATACCTAGGTTACAAATGCATATTACTATTTTTCAGTCAAAGCAACCTATGGATTATTCAAACACATCAGGAAATAATACCAATCCACGTGACCTTTCCAGTAAAAAAAAATTACACAGCTAGTGTTTACCATTTTTTATAACTATTAGCATTTAAATATACATGATCCAACACTCAAGATAGTACTTCAGCTATGCCTCCATGAACAGAGATAATAACATTTAAAATGAATAGCCCGCTACAGTCACAGAATGCATTACTGAGCATATACTGAATTAAGCTGGTCACACAGATGGCAGTTCCTCCTCTGTCCTTCCCTCCTCTCCACTTCGGAAATATATAAGATCGCTCGTGATGTGATAACAGAAGCAAAGGCACACTTGAGAAGCATCAGTTTGGATATAGACTTTGGTGAGTTTTACACTAGAGTTCAGGTGTGGACCAAGCAACTGCTTTAGCAGTAAGAGCAACCCAAGGTGCTAGCAAAGGCTCCGAAAAAAGGCTGCCACTGTATCAGCAGAAATCTCACTGAATTCTTTGTTCCAAAGATGTCACCACCTCTTGCATGGAAATTTGGTAAAAATCACTGTTCTTGGAAAAGCCTGATGCCTTCCCAACCAGAACCAAGAGAGGGACAGTCCTTGGATTTGGGATTTGTACAAGATCAAAATGTAGGAGTTCTTGGAAATAAGGTTTCAGTTTGGGGCCAAAACTGATTATAATGCTTAGCAGAAAGCAAGTAGAATTTCCTTACCAAGCTTCCACATTTTAGCATTTTGCTATAAAGAATTAAACTTGCAAATTTCAGCGTAACTTTGCTGTACACATGAAAAACAAAATGATAAGGACTACCAACTACAGAAAGAGTGCTATATCTAAGAAAATTTGTGTTCAAACTCAGATCCACCTCACTTACCCCAGGTCATCTGGCGCTGCTACAAAATCATCAAACACAGCTCTTGAAGAAATGAGTACTGTCTTTTACCGAGTGACGAACCCTCACATCAAATACCAGGGAACATGGATGAGACCCCAGCTGTTAAAAAGCCAGAGCATGAGGCTCAAGGGGAGAGGAGAAAGGAGAGAGGGACCCCGAGAGCTTTGGCTGTGCCAGCCTTTCTTTGTCCATAGAGAAAACCCAGTTAATGACTATTAAATCACAATCCATGCCAAGGTACTCCAAAAGATCTCATTTGATAGAGGAAAGAAGCCAGCACTAAACTGAGAACAAGTACAACAAGGAACAGACTGGGGAAATGAATAGGAGATTTAAAAAGATAGCATATTATTTGTTTCCAGAAGCACAGAGCAAGATGTTGGATACAGCAGGCATGTCCATCATTGTTCAGATGATGTCTTTGTTAGCAAAGTAATTTAAGTTTTTGTGTAGAATACAATGTACAACCAGGACAGATAAATGAATTTCGTATCACCCAACTGAATTGTCTGTAACTGGCGGTAATATAAAAATTAAGCCTGTACAGATTATTTCCAAATGAAGGAAAATACTTCAGCAAATATTTACACACATTAGAATGCACCTATTAAGTTTGTGAAGGGGCACTGAGGGCTAGTAAAGTTATTTTCAGGAGTCAAGCACCTAGCAAAAACAAAACCATTTAAAATATTAAGAAAGTAGTACTTCTAGAATGTTGGCAATACATCTGCTAAATGTCAGTGCATAATAGTGACAGGGTACAGTTGCTCACATTTTGCAGCAAGAAGGCAGCCAGTGCATGCAGTCCGAAGGATGATTTACAAGCGTGCCCTGTTGTAACCATAAAAGGAGGAAAGGAAATCTGATGACCAGAAATAGAACCACTGTAAATTAACTAGAGGAAAAAAACTGCTAAAGATGTACACAATAAATGAAACTGTTAGTAAAAAGATGGCCAAGTAAAAGCAAGGCCAAAGAATGCAATGACAAATTAAGATGCAGGGACACTGTGTAAAAAACGCTCTGTAAAGGATGGCATCCGGCATGAACTGACTGCCGAGATCAAGAAAATCCCAAATTACTGTCCTAGTGCTACCGGACACTCTGTGAAGGAAGGACCAAGTTATTTCATCTCGCTATCTTGGTCTGCAAATTAAAGACAATCATACCTACTCACCTCTTAAGACAGGGCAACTGAGAATCAATCCATGTCCTGACGATGCGTGAAATCCTTGCTCTGCTCAAACCACTGAGACTTTTAATGCTGACTTCAACAGCACCAGGATTTTGTCTACAATTCGCTATAAAAATGTTGGCTGTTATTATTTAAAAGGACTTTTAAGCCTTTATACTTAGTCTCAGTTACTTCCCAAATTGAATATGCTCAGTCAGTAAGTCAGGAAACAAGCAGGGACATGGAAATCCCACTCCATTCTTCCTGCCTTGCCTGTTGCTGCTGCAAGCAAAGAATCAGGATTTGACCCAAACTGACAGTTTTGCTTTCTGCGTCAGCTGAAAAGCACCAGATTCACTGTGAGGCAGCTAAGATGGATGTTGGCACTAATAGAAAACTGCAAAGAATTATTTATGAAAAATGCAAACTTTCAGACAGAAAAAGTTGGCATTTCTACATTGCAACTTTTGCTAGAATAGCTATTCTTCGATATCTGCCACAGAGAACTTATTAAAGATACATAAAGGAGACGGAATTAAAAAAACCCAACAAGATCACCACGAAATACTTCATGTTGTCATTACCTTTTATTAGACATTTCAAAATGCAAAGGAAACTGTCAATATTAACATTATGAATCCAAAAGCAAACATTCAGAAATGCTGAAATTACAGGCAAAACGCAAAGCAGCTTCCTGTATGAAACAATGCTGCAAAATAACAATCTGCTGCCACTATCGCCAGGAGATAATTCCATGCCAAAATCGTGGCTTCTCCATATGTCGCTTAAGAAGACAGAAGTTATTACTGAAAACTTACAGAGTGCATTACAGAAATTAGGAAAAAAAAAAACAAAAAAGGAAGGAAAAATCCTCACTACTATATGACAAATTCTTTTCAGAATAAATAATACCCTCTGGAACATATTACATCATATTTTGAGTGTATTTGCAAAGTATTAAGAATTCAGAAAAGTATGTAAAAACAGTAACCAGGAGATTCAGTGCCTGCATTTATCATTCAAATGTATGTTATGAGTAAGAAATAAAAGTACAGCTTTTCTGTGGGGGAAGAAAGTATAGGCTATCAGGTTCTGGTTTCGTGGGTCTCCATCATGATCAAATGATGCAGTCCCTTCCCACAGTGATATCAAGACACTATCTGCTGTATTTCAATTTTTCAAGTCTATGTTCTGTTATTTCAAGATGCTAAAAGAGTGTCTAGACAGGAAAATGTGGCAGATTCTACCTCTGCCATTTAAGTAGATGCATCCTCAAGTCTTAAAGGGTAGCTACCATATGACAGACTTTGATGATAATCACAGCTGCTCACAAAACATCTGGAGTGAGAAGTGCCAAGTCAGAAGCCAGTCTGTGTCTTTGGTTTGACGGCAATGATAACGTCATCCTCTGGATTTGCACTGACCTGATCTCCCAGCACAGTGCGCCAAGTCCACGTGCTGTCTGTAGAGGCAGTTTTTAAGAGAAAGCCACAAACCAGCACACTGGATGGCTCACTTCATGGCGCATTTTACACCAGAGGCAGCAATGACTTCAGTATCGGTGCCAAGTTCCCCTTGGAGTGCTTGCAGTCCGCTCACCTACCAACTCTGCAGCAGCAGATGCTTCCTAACTTCCCCTGACAACCTGTTGCCCTTGCTCAGTGTTGCAAGGCTGTGGCAGCAGTTAACCCCCAAATTATTCTTCTAGTGTATTTGAGGCAGTGAAGTGTCTTAATTTCCTGACAGATTAAATGCCTTCCATGAACATAAGGTATCAGCATCATCAATCAAACCAGCTTGTAGTGCCCGACCTGGTCCCAAAACTGGCACTCTCTTGGAAATGAAAGGACAGCTTTAACAACCAATCGCTTTACTAAGTAGATATAAAGATACTTTCAATTATAGATAATTTAGAACTATCTAAAATATAGATACTTTATTATTGCTAGAGTACGTCTGAAGGTGAAAGAGAAAAATTCTGACTTGAAGTCACAGGAAACAGAAGTTTCGGTGTTTTAATAAATCACAAAGTTTATTAATACCGGTATTGTTTCATCCACAGATATCCTTAAATTATAATAATACATTTTTACCTTTTAAAAAAATGTATTTAACTAATCAGACTGAAAGAGATCACATTCAGTCACTCAGACAGACACAATAAACCAGCTTTCACATCTCTAGAAAGTTCAACTTGGTATCAGCTCCAAAATGACAGTCCCTGCTTTTCTCACAGATAAATGAGATTTACTGTAACTTGTCACCCAATTACCACGCAATTTAACCAGCAGTTAAAGATCTCAAAGACATGAAGTTCCTGTAGGTTTAATGAAATTCCACACCTGGACAGAGTCTCAGTGAAAGATGGGGAGAACTCAAAAGCTTTAACACCACTGATAGTATTAGAGGAAAGCACTCTACTGGGGACATCCTTTTGCAGACAGACAGACACTTCTTTTGCTTGCCTGATGGGTATGCACACAATTCCTGACCAGTTACATGTACAATTAGAGATTAATGAAAGGACAGGGTGGCTTTTGGCCAACCATAGCCCAAAAATATAGAGGGTACTGCAACAGGGAGCTTACAGATTTGGGAGGAGGTGGAAGAAACCGGGGGGGCTGCAGCAAGTTCAAAAGAAGGGAAAATAAGAGCACATGTGAGGGGAAGGCAGACAGGGACAACGCCTGGTGTGTTACACCTGAGGTCTCATGTAGGATACAACTGGGACCTCATGTCACAGCAGTGGGTAGTTGGGATAAAGAGGGTTAAGGTGCTCATCTGTTCACAAAATTCCTTGGGTTAGTCCCAATCCTTCAGTGTGTCCACCAGAAATACCCCAGAAACTGCTGCTAGGACTAAGTGGTTTCAATCGAAATGAAAGCCTATGCCTGTGCTATCCCAGACAGAATAAAAACGGTAAGAAAAGCTGGATGAAACACACAATTGAAATGGCTAATGGAAACAAAATAATCACAGGCTTTATCCTCATGATCGAGAATATCACACAACATTTAGCTGACCCTTTGAGACATGCTGTCACTTCATTTTGATGATGCAATCAGCTCTAGACAGTTGACCCATGTAGTATGTGAGGACGTGCTGATAAAAGTGATGTTCTGCAGAGGCAGAAATGTCTATCCATATGGAGCTCATTGCGAGAATGAGCCTCTCTTTACACTCCTGGTTGGATTTCTCACTTATCCTCATTATCTGTTATTGAGCATTTGCAGGGATCTAATATTCTGAATCACAGAGCCAATTTTACTTTTACTGCCCTCCAAAGCATTTCTACTGTTCCACCGAAGAGGTTCCAGTGATTTAAGTATAAGGGGCATTTAATCGCTGTTGAAATGATATAAAAGTTTGTAGTTTTCAAACTATTTTTCCAAAAAGTTTAAATTAACATCTCTGTCATCTCTGAAATTCCATAGATGACTATTTGAAGTATAATGAGATATTTCCTGAGATTCAATGGGAGCAAAGTGTTTCATGTAAATAAAGATTTAATGTTCCTTATTATCATGTCACTTAAGATCATCATGCATGTGAAAATTTAAACTTATCAAGCTAGTGACAGATTTTAAAAAGTGTTTATAGAGTGTTTTTAATTTAGAGGAATCTGTTTCCTAAAGTGACACGACTCTGAAAATCTCTCTGCTTTTAAAGTTATCTTAGTCTTGGTTGCAAAATATTTCATAGATGAAAGAAGTCATTCATTCAGCATTTAGAAGTCACAGCTTAAAAATTCTCATGGTAAAACACAACCTCTTGCAGATATTGTTTATCTAGAGCTGCTCAAGAGGACAGTTTAGGTTAAAAAAAGCAAGAAAAATAATCAGAAAACTTTGAATCCAAGGATTAATAATTAACCAGTTGCTAGTAACAAGTTTATTAAATCGGAAAGACAAACTGTCAGCTGCACAGACATTTACAATATTTTTATAACCCAGGTAGACTGAAATATTGAACCTGAAAATTGGCACTGTTTCTCCAGGCAGAAAAGTTGTCTTGGCACAAGCTCAAGTTAATACAATAGGTCACAGAACATTGCCATTTCCAGTCCAGTTTCAAAGGAGCAGGGGGGAAAAAGATGGAAAAAAAGATTGCATCCTACAAGAAAAAAAAATCAAGTCGTTTCATGTAGACAGCAAAACAATACTCTAAAATGTTCAGGTATGAGCACATTTCTCGTGTATGTTCCCTTTTTCTTTTAATCCATTATAGGTGTATTGCTAACTGTTTAATAAACACATTTCATTTAAATGGTTTTCTTGAGT
The DNA here is from genome assembly GCF_000695765.1 of Mesitornis unicolor. NCBI lineage: Eukaryota > Metazoa > Chordata > Aves > Mesitornithiformes > Mesitornithidae > Mesitornis > Mesitornis unicolor. Next base: position 47,332 of record NW_010157449.1, read on the forward strand.
TCCAGTTCATACACCAAATAAAACAGCCAGTGTTTCAGAGATGAGCTAATATTGTAAGCACAAACTGTATGTTGTATTATATATATTTTGAAAAGCAATGTTTCATCATAGGGTTGACAACTACATTTTAATATCTATGTTAACAGCAGCCCATGAAAATGTGCACCTAGACTCAACTTTGGAATTTTATGGCTTCTCATCACCTTGTAATAGACTCTCCTTAGCACCATTTTTCCTCTGTTTGTAATACAGAATATTGTCCCTTTTTTTCCCAGAAAGTTCCCAGTATGGTCAGCTGTGCTAAAATTCAAAAAAACCATGCGAAGATGCTCCATCAGATACTGGCTCAGATACTAAGGAATTAGCAAAATTCGTATACAATTTAAAAAAATCAATATTGCTTCCTACATGAAAGGCATCAAAATGTTTTGCAGTTATGAATAAAGTGGGGGGTGAGAGGAGGAAGGGAAGAGAAAGGCACTTTAGAAAGCCTCTGAACAGCAAAGCTGTAAGAAGCGATCAACATCAGATTTTGGATGATAGGTACTGGGATAAAGGAGAGGAGAACCTTGCGAAGTAAATGCCAGGATGACATTTCTGCTTTTCACAGTTAGCCCTGCTCCTCTGCCAGCTCACAGAAGAACGAGACGAGTGCCAGAGCCACACGCAGCAGCAGCAAGAGCAGGGACCGGGAGCGGGCAGCAGGCTGGGACAACCCCTCTCTCCGGCAGCAACAAGCTGTTCAGTCTGTTCAAGCTGCCTCCTGGATCTCCACTTCTTTCAGTATAAGCTTTCCTTTCTCAATTAACACAGAGACACTCATCTTAAAATCGTATTAAAAATATTAATAATCTATAAATGAACAACCTGAAACCATACAGGGACTTTGGCACGCACTCTGCACACATTCATGTCATGGGCAAGATGAAATTAAGTGTGACCAGGCAAGAAGAGGGGCTTCTCAGAGGGGTATTTCCAGGCTGTTCAGTCTCTGCATCTTACTCCTGCAGCTGAACTATTCTCTTGCAAGCTCTAAAAATAAATTCGCTTTCAGATAAAGCTCAACACACAAAGGAAAGGTTCAGAAAGACAGCGTGGAAAATATATTATCATACAGAGAGCTCATGTTTGAAGTTTAAAGAAAAAAGTTCACAGAGCGCATGTTTCTTGCCTGGAACAGGTCAGATCAAGATTAATGGCTGGATAATGTGACAGCCTTTGAGTACATGTATATGTATATCCACTCTATTATTACATTTAAACAAACTGCACTTTAAAGAAAGAATGTCTGCTCTCTGTTTCATCTTTTTTGAAAGTCTTTTACCTTCTTCTATTACAATATTTAAAAATAACTAATTCCACTCAGTTTTTATTCCTTTTGAGCAGCAGAGTGTCAGTGACATCTTATGATGCAATCCATTTACACTCACATTTTCTGACTTTCTAAAAAGCTTTTTAATTAAAAACAATACTACAGCTAAGTGACAGGACTTTATTAAGCTTGTGTAGACCACATCAGTCCACACTTATTCAGGCCCTTCATTAACACTTACTGGTCACTTGGCTGGATCTATCAGTCAGCTCTGACAGTTACGCAATTTTGAGGGTGTTGTGGTTTAGGGCTGGGCTGGCCACTAAATCCTGGACAGACACTCTCTATTAACCCCTCTCCCCTCCCCAGAAGGGGAAGAGAAAAGAGAGTAAGGGAGAGAGACTTTACGGGTTGAAAAGTAAAACTAACAGATTTAATAAAACAATAATACTAATACTACAGAATAATATTGTAAATAAGAAAATAATGGAATATATACAAATATGTACAAATATATACACAAAACCAATATAAAATCCTCCCTTCAGCCTCCCCCAGTGACGATTATATCACCAGAGGCTCTGCAGAAGAGGGCACTGGAAAAGTCCCAGTCCGGACTCAGCAGCAGGTGGGAGCAGGATGCAGGAACACATGAATCAGGATCAGAGACAGATGAGCTAGCAGGGTTCTGCTCAGACTTTGGCCATTGCAGGATTGAGATGGAAGGAAGGGTCCAAGATAGAAGTCTCAAGACCCTCGTGATCCCTTGGCTTTATATCGGGTATGACATATGTGGGATGGAATACCTAGTTGGTCAGTTTTGGGTCTGCTCCCCGCCGTAGATGCAGACATGGCACCCAGGGTGAGACAGTAGCCTTGAACATTATCAACTTTAGCAGTACATACTGTCTGGAAAAACATGCTGCTAGTTTCAGCAAGTTCAGTCACTTAGAAGAGACTGAGCTGAAAAGTAAAGCCACTAAATAGAAAATCAGTTCTATTTAGCTCAAACCAGGACAGAGGGAGTGCTCCAGATTCTTCCAGAAATAAAGTTTGCCTATTTTGGATCAAAGAAATTTGCCTGATTATACAGGTTGACTTGCTAAACCATCTTGATCCCAATTCCAAACTGCAGTAGCTCAAACTGAGACTTCCCAGGCTCCCTGGGTGCAAAGGCAGCTTGGCTGGCCTTCAAGCGATCAGAGATGCTGGAGACAGCAGCGTTGCATCTGAAGGGACAGTTTCCACTAGCGTAGAGCCTGACACAAACAAAAAAATCAGCCTCAACTGCCTAAGTTCTGCATTTAGAATTATTCTTCCTGTCAAGGACGACTATCTGTTCACTATCTATGATGAACAGACATACATGCTAACACATTCACACATAGTTTTTACAGTTTGGACATTTTTAATGGGTTTGTAACTGTAGGTAGTGTTGATACACATACTGGGAAATTTTGACAGGACTGATAAAACCTTCAAAATCTGATTTTTAAGTCACCCTGGAGGATACATTAAATCTTGCTAAAAGGAAGCTAGCTTAAATGGGAAAGAAGCTAAGAGAGTTAAACCTTTCCAGGCAGCATGGTAAACAGAGATACCACACTGGAGGCTGAGAGCAAATACCTGCCACATAGAAAAAAAAAAGATTTGAGAAAGTGGAAAAGGAAGCCAGTGTAGCTGAACAGCAGGGTATGAGAGGTTATCAAAAGCAAGAAAACATCCTTCTGAAAGCTGGAGTCATGTCCAAATGAAGAAAGTAGACAGACTCATGAGCTACTGCAAGTTAAATAGATTAAAAAAAAACTCAAAACAAACTCAAACCACAATAAGGCAAGCCAAAAGACAGACTGAGAAATGACCAGCAGAAGACATAAGAATTAACAACGTCATTTTCACATCCTAACGTGAAGTCTGTCGGTCTGGCCAAGAGATGATTAAGGCATAAGAGCAGCACTTCCAGGCCATAGCAGAAAATGATAATGAAGTCTTCTGAGCTCTGCACATAGAGCACACAGAGCTTGGAGAAGCTGCCACAACAGAACATTTCTTTATGACGGACTGGTTGGCTCATCCATTTCAAACACAGGTTTTGCTGTAGGAGGCTACAGAACAAACATATGAACAATACCGATTTGTACAGATCAAATTATATTTATGAAAGAGTTCTTAAGGAACTTATGGATGAAATAGCCATGTAACTGTCTTGTTTAAAACTGTCTCAGTATCAGAGGACTGCAAAAAAGCTAGCATTGTGCCAATTTTATAAAAGGCCCCAAGGGAAAGCCAAAAAATTCCAGGTAGCCTGATAACTGCACTAGGTAAATTGGTAGAAACTATTAAAAAAGAACAATACTAGCAGACACATGATAGTATGTTCTATTAGGCAAGTCAACACAGTTTTCATAAAAGCTTGAAAATACCACAAATGAAAAAGAAAAGCAAATATTAAGGAGCAGAGAACAAAATGAGAACACCTAAATTCCAGTGGAATAAATACAAGCTGCATCCATCCCCTGATGACTGTTTTCCTTTCTGGTCCGTTTTTATAAGATAACATGAGGACTGAAAAAGAGTAACAGAAGACAATGCGAATGACCACAGATATGTAGGCTATTCCATACAAGGATCAGCCAAGTACCCTGTAACTCTTCAGACTAGAAAAGAATTGACTGTGTCACTAAGATCAAGGGCTCTATGACACTTCAGACTTCACACATGTAACAAAAAAAGAATTTTCACAGTTTCTTCCAATAAAAGAGGTAGGGTGTATGAAATGAAACTAGCTGATGAAAAGTTCAAAAGCAAGTGAAAAAGGTATCATTTAGCATAACAAATTTAGACTCCACAGCTCTTTAACAGAGGATGTTCTAAGTTTACACAGGTCCACAGAACAGCTAACTAAAATAATGAAATAAAATACAAGAAGGAAGTATATCTATTAAACTTAAGAGTCCAGTTCTTTGTCTTAGCAAGCTCCCAAGCTGCAGATTTCTAGATGCTAACAGAATATTCTGCAAAAAGTTTACTCCATGTATTTGTCCTCTTCTTACACTCTCTCCTCAGCATCTGCTGGTGGCCACAGGTGGAAGGAAGACACAGGACTCTCACCAAGCTCGTGGCCAATGCTTTACAGCTCCTCCTATGCAAACATGCTCAAGCTACTGCTCTGGCTGCCGTGCTTTAACCAGCTGCCCGGCATAGGCAAATATCTTGCAAAGTGACTAAGAACAGCAAAAACATAATGGCCACAAAATCATTTTACAGAAATATCGTTTATCCCCCTTCATACTTTTTCAGCTCACTTATCTTCTGCTCCATTTATTCTACTATTTCCAAGGCAGGGAAAGCAAGGACCAGCATAAGCGAGGCATTTTGAGAAAGTGACGTTACGGGTTGATGGTATTTTCCTCATACTTGTATGATTTTAAGTCTGATTTTTTATCTTCCTCTTATGGAGGCGGTCCAAAGAAAAATTAATGGACTTTAGTAGGCCTTTGACACTGTATCCCACAGCATCCTCCAGGAGAAGCAGACTGCACATGGCCTGGACAGGCATATGCTTAACTGGGTAAAACACTGGCTGGAAAGCTAGATCCAAAGAGTTGTGGTGAATGGAGTTAAATGTAGCTGACGGCCAGTCACAAGTGGTGTTACCGAGGGAGCAGTACTGGGGCCACTTCTGTTTAGTATCTTTATTAATTACATGGATGAAGGAATTGAGTGCACCCTCAGTAAGTTTGCAGATGACACCAAATTGGGCCAGAGTGTTGATCTGCCTGAGGGTAGGAAGGCTCTGCAGAGGGACCTGGACAGGCTAGATAAATGGGCTGAGGCCAACTGCATGACGTTCAACAAGGCCAAGTGCCAGGTCCTACACTTGGGTCACAAAACCCCATGCAATGCTACAGGCTTAGGGAGGAGTGAACATGAGCCAGCAGTATGCCCAGGTGGCCAAGAAGGCCAACAGCATCCTCTCCTGCATCAGGAATAATATGGTCAGCAGGACTTGGGAAATTATCTTTACTCTCTACCTAGCATTAGTTAGGTCACACCTCAAATACTGTGTTCAGTTTTGGGCCTCTCACTACAAGAAGGGCATAGAGATGCTGGAGCATGTCCAGAGAAGGGCAATGAAGAAGGTGAAGAGTTCAGAGCACAAGTCTTACGAGAAGCAGCTGAGGGAGTTCAGGTTGTTTAGTATGGAGAAAACAAGACTGAGGGGAGACCATATCACTCTCTATAACTAACTGAAAGAAGGGTATCACAGAATCACAGAACACAGAAT
>NW_010157450.1:0-23298 GCF_000695765.1 Mesitornis unicolor
ACTTCTTGTCATGCAACCCAGGATGCGGTTGGACTTCTGGCCTGCAGATGTACGTTTGTGGCTCATGTCCACCAATTATGTCTGGTGCAGTTTAAAATTCCAAAGTGCTGCTCTGCTTTTCATTCTTTTCTCCAAATGATTATACCACAGTTTCATAGTTCACCTTATCAGAATAATTTTTCTAATAATTGTTCAAGGTTTTAATTTTCGATAATGTAATTATATGTATTTTTTTCTAATTATAGTTACTATTTTTCTTATCTGTCTAAAACAGAGAGGATTATTTTCTCCCGACTTCTGTGGTGTGATACCTCAATCGGAATTGTATTGCCTTTTTTGTTTTCCTGTCTTATTATATAGTAATCTAATTAATTCCCAATTAAAATCTCCAAATCACTTTTGGGATCAGTGCTTTTCAGGTTCTTCTCACCCAGAGGCTAATAGTTAAATTATTTTTCCCAGCTGTATTAAACTCCAATCCTACACAGAGACTTATGCAACTGCTCAGATTTATCCTTTGTGACTATTCCTATTGAAGCGGATAGAACTACTCAGAATGCAAAAACGGAAGGATGTATACAATTCTTTGTGCTATCAGCCTTTTACTAAAATGAATCTTGATTAACAGTAAAAGTGATGTTATAATATCAACTTATAGATCTCTTAACTCTTTGATGAAGAGGTGTTTACAGTTTGTCAGTTAGTTATGATGTATTAATAATTTCTGAATAAAGCCAGAATGAATTGTTTAAATTAGTATACATTGCTTTAGTCTAAGAATATTTTATGCCTCTCAAGGCATTTTTATTTTTCTTAAGTGAGACTGTAAAGTTTTAGAACTCTAACAAAAAATTCTGCTTGTTTTTCTAAGGAACTTAAAATAATTTTTTCCCTCTTCATGCATTATTCAAAGCAGCCAGATGCTTTGGGTATTCTGGTTGCCTTTGGAAGGAAACTAACATTTCCAATTTAGGGTTATAATTTAAACTGAAATATCTAGGTCTAGCATAGTTAGTGTACTTTATTGCTTTCTGTCTGATTGATCACATAAGACTAAATAATCTTTACATCTCTCTAGTTTTGGTTTCTCTCATGTTCTAGACTTCTTTGTTGAGGTATACTGTCCTCTGAGTCTCTAGGAACTGTCATTTCCCAGAAGCCTTAATAAGTCTAGTATTTTGGCCCCATTTCCTTTTTAATTCTTTTCTTGCTGAAGCCTTTTGACATCTTCTGGCTCAACCAGAGTTATTAGATCCAAAGCAGGATTTAATACCTGTGATCTACCTTACACAGCACAATAGATTTTGTTTTAGCAATAGTGTGTCTTTTACCCTTCTCTGATTCTCAGCGCTTATGTGAAACTCTACTTTATAAAGAAGTGTGGCTGTTTGAATCCTGATTCAATCAACCATCCTTACTTTGCAAGTTTCTAAAGCATATGTACATAGTAGAATTCTTGCTGAATAGAGAAGGATGAAAGGATGTGCTTATGTTTTATTGAGCTACTGTATAAGAAAGGTTAGAATAGCTGAAGGTTAACAGATGAGGGAATCTTTTGGTATTTTGGTAGTTCTTTGGAATGCCTGCGCTATTACTTCTTAATACATTTTAGGCAACCAGATGAAGAAAATGGCTTAACAGGGAATTGAACAGGGTAGGAGGCTAATCCTGGATCCAGAGATTTGCATTTGTATCTTCGCTCAGATTATAAAAGTCAGTGTAAAAGATAAAGACTAAATCTCTTTATGCTGATCTGTTTGCATGCTGCATGGGGAATTTTCTTTCCATCTTCTCTGTGCCTATGGAGGCAAGCAGCCCTGAGGAGAAGGGCTTAGGGGTGTTGGTTGATGGAGAAGCTCAACATGAGCCAGCAATGTGTGCTTACAGCCCAGAAAGGGGTCCTCATTGAGCTGTTGGAGCAAGTCCATTGGAGGGTCATAAAGATGATCAGGAGGCTGGAGCACCATCCCTACAAGGCCAGGCTGAGAGAGATGAGGTTGTTCAGCATGGAGAAGAGAAGGCCCTGGGGGGACCTTATAGCAGCTTTCCAGTACCTGAAGGGATGCCTACGGAATAATGGGGAGGGACTCAAGATCAGGGAGTGTAGTGATAGGATATGGGGTAATAGTTTTAAACTGAAAGAGAGTAGGTTTAGACTAGATATTAGGAAAAAAATCTTTACTGTGAGGGTGGTGAGACACTGGAACAGGCTGCCCAGAGAAGTTGCCGATGCCACCTCTCTGGAAGTGTTCAAGGCCAGGTTTGATGGGGCTTGGAGCAACCTGGTCTAATGGGAAGTGTCACTGCCTATGCAAGGGGGTTGGACTAGATGATCTTGAAGGTCCCTTTTAACCTAAAGCATTCTATGACACAAGTGCTTCATTTTTTATTCTCTTTGGAGCACCTCAATCGAGAATTTTCTTTCTGACATTCCTGTTTTCCCACCATCCTTATCTAGGTTCACTCTAGAGGGAGACAGTGACAGATTTTCTCAGAAATGAGAAAGAACCCCCAGTCTGGTAAGAGTATTTAAGAATATTACAAGGTACATAAAATATCCCTACTGTGTCAGAGTGAGTATCTGCCATCCAAAAATAGTCTAAGGAAGAGTAGAGGAAGAAAGTCAGCTTTTGGTATTTTCCAGAATGTTCTCCCAACCTTCAATTCTTCCTGACTGATGACTTATGCCTTGAGGTGTGTTTTTGAATTTAACAGCCCTTGGTGGATTTTTTTTTCCCATGATGATGTCCTGTCAGTTTTGAACCTAACTAGACTTTTAGCATTGGCAACCCTCAGTAGCAAGGAATTCTACACTATGGGGTCACACACAGGACATAGAGGAAGATGGTTTATTCATTCTGACACCTCCATTTTAAACTAGCTTTTCTCTTTCTTGACAGACTTCTTGGGTTTCTCTTGAGGAGATTAGCACATCATCTTTGGGTACAGTTTTAACACTCCATTCTACTGCTGCAATCTTTGTATAAGCACACACACACTCTCACACATCACTTCCCAATGGACAATTCACACAAAACTCACCATGCTTTGGTGGCCAGCAATCAATTTCAATCAGCTCTCTCTGTCCAAATCTGTTCATATCAGATTTCAAGATTAATTCTCCTGGGCAGCTGAAGGAGAAATGAGCCAGCTGCTGGCCCTTCCAGAGTCCTGCTTATTTCACTGTGATACAAAGCCAACTGCTTCCTTCTCAGTGCAAAACTCTTTCTGTGAGCAGAGAAACTGCAAGTGGAATTTGCCTTTTGTTATTTCAAAAATAAGCAATATTAGGCCAGACTGGCTTGGATTGAGCTGCTTAGTTTTAGATACTTAAACTAGGGGCATTGTCACTGACCTCTCCCCAGTCAGCAGAGTGAGATAATGTGCTCGAGGGAAATCTGGACCTCTTCCATTTAGGCTCCTGTTCCAAATTACTCTGTAGAAGCTTGCTTTCTCCCACTGACAATAAAGGGAGTGTGAGGAAACTGGACAACTAACTTGAACATTAAAATCTGTTGGCTAAAATTAGACATAAATAAGTGCAGGCAAGGGAGGGTATGGGATATTGACCATGACAGTGAATGGGAAGCTATCAAATGCACTAATTATCTGAGCTAGGTTGCTAGTTATGGGATCTGAGTCTCCTGGTATGTTAATGACCAAAGCTGGTTTTTAGATTCTTATGTAGAAACTTGTGACTTCACGTCTAAAGCCCTTCATCTGGTTCTGTTATGCTGTCCACAAGGAGATCTATCTTGTTAGGATACATTTGGAATACTTTAATCATGTATAACTTTCTTCTCTGCTCCCAGCAAAATATCTTATGCTCTTTTTTTATTGTACTTGTAGGATAACAATTTCTTTGAAAGCAGAGCCCTACTTGCTTGCTGTGGTGGTACTTTGATATTCTAATCTCTATACTGCCTCCTGTATCCTTTTAATAATACATTATAGTGTAATTTATAGGTAGTACAAAAAAATTAAAAAGAAAGTGAGATCATAGCGCAATGACAATTTAGAAACTTTAAGTTTAATTACTATCCATTCACTGTACATTAAGTCTACTGAAAGAGCAGTACACTGGATTGATAGTTCTGTTAATCTGTGTAGGAGAAAAAATTTAGGCAAGTACAATTGAGCCTTGTTCTGACTTTCAACATCATAACATAAATTATCTGTGCTCTGTGATGCTGCAGATGTGCTATTTTTATTGTCAAATTTTTACTCTTTAGCTTAAATTTTCTTATTGTCCCTTATAATTGCTAGGCAATTGGTAGGAAACCAAAAAGAACAATTAATCCCACAAACAGGCTTTTTAAATGGGATATATTTCTATTAGGATGAGCTGATCAAAGGCACTGAGAAATAAAACTTTGAAATGAGGTGCATACCTCAAATCAAGGAGGCAATAATTCTGTGCTTTCCTGGTGATCTTGGCAGGATAAGATATATGCAACTTATTTCTTTGGTAATTGTACCTTTTCTCTAAATAGCTAGAAACTAGACTCTGTTCATATCTGAGTGTTCCACTGAAAAAGCTCTCCTGTCAGGAGAGAGAATAGTTAGAAAGTTAGAGAAAGTTAGAGAACAGACAAGAAATAGAAGTCACTTCTTATAATTTTGTGATATATAAAATGTAGTAGATGAAAAATACGACTCAAAAGCTATCAGCAGCAAGCCATAGATTGGTTCAATTTGTTTATCAAGTTATGCAAACCATTATCTTCATGCTACTTAGCCCTTTGCACTTTCCACTTATTACTATGATAGTGCTCTTAGACTCTCTGGATTTCTGGTCACTCCTATGTTAATGTCAGCAAGTACTGGATAATACTTTGGGTCTTCTAGGTCTGAGAAAACGTGGTAGTGTTCTCCAATGTTACTTGTCAATACTAATACACCAATCAATCTTTTCAAACATGACTGCATTGATACTCAGGACATTTCAACTGCTCCCTCATCACTAATCCCTCGGCACTACCGAGTGCTACCAACATATTCAGAAAATAGCTCAAGATTTGTCACCCCACCCCTATACATGCAGGCTATTATTATTTTCTTTGGTCTGGACTTGTGGTTCTGAAGATTCTTCAAACCCTTGTTGAAATTGTGCAAACAACACTTAAAAAGACTTCATATTCATGGAAGGTCAAAGTCTACATGTCTCTGTCCTTTTTCTCATATATACACTTGGGGATTTGACCAATAAAAAGGTATTTATGAATTTGATTTTTCATCACAAGTAATGTGGTAACTTGAGTGATACAAATAAAATGGGAGAAACTATGGGTGTTAGTGGAGAAGCTTCAGAACACGCTACATCACCCCTGGTCGGTTTAGTTGTATGACTTCTAATTCTGTGATGGTTTTGCTGATTCTGGCAGAGCTTTATAGGCAAGGTTTACAACAGTAAATTAAGAAATGCCAAAGAACACGCCCAAGCACTGGGATTGCACTAGAAACTGTTTCTAACAATTTTACAGAGTAGGTTATGTGCTTTTTGCCTGTGCCAACTAGCATAGTCTGAACTAATCTGCGAGCTGGCATAGGCCAATGACCAGTCCCAACAAACTGTATTCAGCCACAGGATTTTGGAGGCCATGGCAATTTGAAAATAAGGTTGTGAATTGTTTCATGCCAAATTGCCAGAAAATTGCCACAGACAAGTTTAATTTACATATGTGGATGTAACCTCTGTGCTAGGGCAGAATTTTGGAATGCAGGATGCCTCTTGCTTTGAGCATAAAAAAAGCCCCACACTTGGTTTATGTAAAGGTATATAGAAAGAGAATGTCTGCTCCTTTAATGATATCCGGTCAAGGACTTTTTTCAATGGATAAAATGGGATAATGAGAAAAGGAAGAAGCTAGCTACTGAAGCTAGTGGAGGTCTTTAACCTCCAGCTACTGGGCTGGGAATGGTGTCAGTCCTGAAAATCAGCTAAGGAGATACAGGCATGAGTTGGGTGAGGGAGGGGCTCAGCACCTGCAGCTGGAGCAGGACCATAGGTCACACACAGCTCATGTGCTGGCTGCTGGGGATGAGTGTCTGTACCTTCCCCAAACCGGGCACGCATGGGATGTGTGTGTGGCTTCACGGGCAAACTCCAATCTAGACCAGCCTGTGAGTAGGAGGCCCTGGGTCCAGGCAGGAGTAACAGATGGGTGGAGGGTCCGTGCTGGTATTCAGGGGATCTGTGGGTGTGGGCTGTCTGTGGGACGAGTGTGTGAGTGCTGCGTGTTTGCAGCGAGCACCCAGCTGGACCAGCTTGTGAGCTGGGGACCTGTGGGATGGGTAAGGGGGCTGAGATCTGAGCAGAGGTGCTAGGCTGCCAGAGGGGCTGTGCTGGTGCATGGGGGATCCACAAATGTGTGTGTGCTTGTGAACCTGGGGAGTGTGGTGTGTGTCCTGCACTGGTGACCTGCCTCTGCCTCTGCCTCTGGCTGTGCCTGTGTCAAAGGGGAGTCCTGAATGTGGATCCTGCTGGAGGCAACGCCTTGTCTGCGTGACTGACCACGTCCATGTCCTCTGTATAAGTCTGAGATATGTGCTGAAAGTCTAAAGGGGACAGCAGAGTCGCATCCTTCAGTCTTGTCAGAAGACCTCGGGTCCGCAGGGTACTGCGCTGGGCTGAGCAGGAGGGGTCCTGGGCCGGGATGGCTGAAGAAGATAACCATTCTTAACACTTCCCTTAACAGTACCAAGCTGGCCCTTCTGTTTGTATGGGGCTAAGCCAGATCTATTGAGTGCAGGTAAGCAGAAGCTAACTCTGTAGAGACACGTGCATTTCCTTCCCTCCTCCTACCTCAGGTAGGCAAACTACCAAAAGAGAGAGACCAAAATATTGTCTTTCTCAGCCAGGTCTGCTTTTCTGTGTTGAGCAGCAACAAGAATATGAGCCAAGGTTTGGGACAAATTCAGTTGCTGTCTGATCACTTGCCTCATTATTAGCCCATTTGCTTTACATAGGACATCACAGATGACCTTCAGACACAGAAGGAAGAATGCTCATAATTTTCCAACACAATTTTAAGAGTTAAAATCTGGGAATTATTGAAGGTTCATAAGCTTTGTCTCTGGAGTGGTCAGATGGTTGATAGTGTGAGCTGACTGGTTGGCCTGTAGCATTCCCAGAGACCACCTAAAACTGCTTTGTCGGCTCGTTTGATCCACTGTCCACACTTCAGTCACCTCTGCTCTGCTGCATTAGCTCTACACATAAGGTACTGTTACATCTCGACTAAGACTACCACAAGGACTGAATCCATCAAAGCACTATCTACCCGAAGCACCATGACTGTTTTGCATTTTTTAATAACTAGTTGCTGCTAGAGATGCATTTCTGTTGTCTTTTGCCTTCACAGAATAAAGTATTAAAACAGCTGAATTGTGGTTGCTTTAGGAAGAGGACAGAACTGATCTGTCTGAATTGAATGACAAACTATCATATCAGACATCTTGCCAAGGAATTGCAGGAAGAACTACATTTTCCTTTTTAAACTTTTGCTTTTTGTAAGTTTAACTTCCATCTCCTTAAACTGCTTTATATCCAGCACCTGAGTGAGAACATGCTGCAGCTGGAAATCTGAAAAAGGTCATTTAGCTGAAACATTTGTTGATAGGCATTTGGGGATTTTTTTGTCGTACTTAATACTCAATATATAACAAACAAGATGCCACCTTATCGTATGAAACTGCCAGAAGAAAAAGTGCATACAGTAATAAGAAACAGAGGTGTACTAAGTAAATAATCTCTTTGTCAGACAGTAAATTCATTGTAAAGACCTTTTGCAGAATAGCTCTACATGCCTACATATGTTTCTCTTTTTTAGGATGATTCAAGGCATCTTATTTCTTCAAAGCAACATCTATAACTCTCCTGTAACTGGCAGAGGTCTAGAATATGCTAAACTGTGCTCTGAAAAGAGAAAACAGGAGGAAAAGGAAAAAGAAGAAATTAAATATTATAGCAGCGCAAGCAACTTCTTAGAAGCCTTTGGCTTTCTGTCAATGAGAAGTAATTAAACTTGCATCAAGGAATCAACACATTGATGTGGCACACTGTGCAGCTGAAAACTAAAGTATGTATTAATGGTACAGAAAAAACCCATCCTGTTCTAATTCCCAGTGATCTGCACAATTAAGGCAACAACATTTTTGTGTTTTCTCCTGTGCTGGCAGAGAATACTGCATCAGTTGCTTCATTAGTATGCATTGTTGTGTGAACTGATTCCCTATTGTAGCTGCAGACTGTCACTGACAGCCACAGGAGGTCTAGGAAATTATACAAGTAAGGATCACAGAATGATTTTTAATTAAATGTGACAAATAACAAGATATCTGTGGTCTATTTTGATTGATTTATGTTTTGGTAATTCTGTTCTGTTGATAATGCAATGACACTTTAATTCAAATTTCAAATTTTTTTTGTATAATAATTCAAATTTTCAATCTGCTCCAATGTCTACTAAAGCAATTTGCATATATTTAGTTTTATCTGAATTTTCCATTGTCAGAGGTTCATTCTCCTACAAATAGAAAAGCCTTTTGTTTCCCTGTGTTTGTGATATTCCTATGGGAAAGTTCTTGAGAACTGCATGTTCTGTGCATGCTTGAATTTATTTATTTTGCCTCTAACATTATCTTCCATGAGATAGTCCTTTGATTCATTCCTGTGGCATTTGTTTCTGAGAATTTGTTAACAAATAAGAATATGAGTCATCTAGAAAAGAAGAAAAAGCTACATGGCATGAAAAATATGTGAAGAGACTAACAACCCTTATGGGCATATTTTAGCACTTCACGCTGTCGCACTGCCTGTTGAATGTTACTTTTAACCAAACATTTAAGGATTTTGTCTTATGTTTTGGTGAGAGCACTAACCTAAGATACGGTGAAGTTCTAAACTTCTATTCTTATGACATTTTGTTCAGATATGCATATATACATTTTTATATATATAGATATATATATATATATACACACACACACACACATATATATACACACATTTTTATATATATACACATTTTTATATGTATAAATGTATGTATCTGTATATCTTAAATAAAGGAAAATAACTTTAAAGGACAGTCAAATTCCTATTCAAATTCATGACAAAACTTTTATTTTTTCATTATGTTTCAGTAGGAGGAGCCATAGTGCCTCAGAGTGACTTACTTGCAACTTAAAACGAAGCACGTACTTCTGAGAGCTGAGATATAAACATAACTTTGACTTTTCTGCTTTCATCCCATTGATTTTCCAGATACAAATTGATTATGTAAATCAAGTATTTCAGTTTATTAGTTCATATCAGTATTTTTCTTTTAATTACTTCTTAAAGCAATATTTCATGGAAAGATAGTGAAAACTGTCACCATACCTTCATTATCCTTAATTCTTCATACAGTCAGCAATACTGAAACATAGCAATGAGCCGCTTCCTATGACTAATCTTTCCATGGAAATGTGTCCTACTGTGATTACGCATCTACACTCTATGATAGAAAATCGCAACGTCAAGAATTCCACTACAGTATATCCTGTCAACTGGTGGCTGTCAATCTGTCAACTGAAGCTTGAAACATGACCGAATGCACTTCGTGTTGTGGGCCTGTAAAACACATTAGCAATAGTTTACATTCAGTATTTGCAGCATTCTCAGTCATTACAGTCTGTGTTGTGAATGCATATTAAGAATAATGGGTTATGCTTAGCTAATTTTTAACATACTGGTTGACATGTTCCTCACACCCAAATGCCGTCTGAAGGCTGCTGCCTTTTCTTTCCCCAACACAACATAAGATACAAAATGCTACGACCTCTGTTCACAAAATGTCACAGGTCTGATTTAGAGTCTCAAAAGCTATACAGTGTCTGTTCAAGAAAATTAGTTCTATTTAGATCAAACCAGGATGTAAGAATACGAAGCCTTTAGCTGGCATTAGTCATCTTAATTTATCACTGTTTGAAGACCACACAGTAGACCATGTAAATCAGGTTGATAGCTTCAGTCCTGTTCCCAGGGGACAGATACCACATCATAAAACTGCCTCCACAGTTACTGAGCATGTTTGTTGACATTCTTGCATGTACAGAGTGGAGAAAAGTGGTATTCTGTGAGCAATTATGGAAGTGAATAGCTTCAACATTCTCCTGAAGGCGTCCCATCATAATGGATTTGAGACACATTGAAGAAAAGCATAGGTAACATTCAACTCCACTGTATTGTGTGAGCGCCTTCAGGTGTGGATAGTTATTTTATTTTCTGTAGCTGCCAATTCACACAGTTGAGTGCATCCATTTTGATTACAAAAATTAAAAAAAAAAAGGAGATGCTGGAAACATTGCTCAAGTGCTTGGATCCTGGTTGCTCGTGCTGCTCATTTGCTCATGCTGCTGTGGACTCCCTCAGCCACCTTCATACAGGTCAGATCTGCTTTTGAGAAAACGAGGAGATAGGCTAGCCCCAAGCAGGAGACATTAGAATTTTCTTGTGGCACATGACTGTGTAGTTATTACAGTATTAGTAAAAAATGAACAAAAAGCCGCTGGCACTTAAGTGACACTCATGTTAAATGCAGCTTTCCTATTTCTCTGTAATCTTTTATAGAGGCTGCAGCTGCTTTTTGCCTGGGTACGATGTTCTGTGAGCTCCACAGAAGTCCTAAGATCTCTCTGTCCTCAGTGCTGATAAAGTTGATCATCAATCAGTCTAAGAGGATGAAGCTAGAACAGCATCTGTCTGATGCTTTGGGGGCTTTTTTCTCATCTCTCCCACTCGTGCACTTGAGGTCAATCCATAGCTGGGAGTAACTTTGAATTCTCTGCCCAGTGCTGATGAGTCTTGATACTCTGTTTTGATTCTGCATTTTCACTGTTCTTCTTGGCTATTTTTAATTTTTCAGTTTCTCACCTGTCATTCCTTTATTTCTGGGCTCTGTTAGTCCACCATTCACCCCACTGTGGGGCACTGTAGGGTTTTTCTGATCCTACATGTCTTGCTTTTAGTAGCTTTTTGTCTGTATTAAGTCCTCATCATTTCTCATCAGGTAACACCTCTTATTGATAAGGGAGTTTTTCTCTTGTGCTATTTTGAGCATCAGAAAATCTGCATGACTGTCAGTTGTGCTTTGGGAACCTGGAAGAAGCAGAGAGAGAATAACAGCAGCTTGCTTTAGAGCATAAAGGAAGTTACAATTTCTGCTATTACTACTTTTAACTTTCCAGGAAAAGCTTTTTTATTTGCCCATTTTTATAGATAGCATATTGTTTCTAGATCTAGTGCAGTAAAAGTAAAAGAGATAACACCTTTTCTGAACAGGTTTTCATTATTTTATGAGTTTAGGTTAAAACAAAATTATTTGTATGAATTCTTAACTCATTTACTTAAGTGAAATCAGCTTTATGGAGGTCATGGTCATTGTGACTGCTAGAATTACACTAGGATATTGAATCAAGGTAGATCTCATTGGAAAAAATGACCATAAACATGTAATGTGCTCCCAGTTTCTTCACATGACACTGGAACTGTGTCAGTTTCCCCTTCTCTTACTTTCCAAACTGTGATGAGCTGATGTCTGTCATGTTGTTCTTAGCGAAATTCTACTCAGTGTTCCTCAACTTATAATGAAAATGAATGTATAACTAACCTGACAGGTACCTATCAGGCTCTAATACTTTTTTTGGTTTACATAAGTTTACTGATATTGGCCTCGAGGCATTTTGATTAATCTATGTCTGCCTTAGCAGACAGATTGACCATTTAAGCACATGCTCCCATTCACTCAGAAAATGGCTTCATCACTTGGGAAATCTTCAGGAGCAGTCAGTGAGGTAAATGGCATAGGGGGGATGGTGAAAAGAGGTCTGCAATTCACATGAAAAATGGTAACAACACTACATAAACATGGTCATGCAGCCTTGAGTAGTACAGTATGTTAAAGAAAGTTATCAACAAAGTGTTTTCTACAGGGCAGCTTTATCTGCATAAGGGTGCTTACTAAATTTAGTAAGGTAGAGATGAAACAGACATGTACAGGCTTGCAGTGACTTTTATCACTTGTTAGTATAAATATTAATGAAAGTGTTTATCACTCTGTGTTTAAACTTAGTTATTAGTAGGCTTCAGGTACCTTCTTCAATTTTTTCAGGAAAATACTGCTCGCAAGGAAGCAGGGAAATTACAGAAGTGAGAGATTATACATATGGAGACATCAACCAGATAAAGCTCGAATGTACAACGTTTAAATATTAGTAGTACTTCTGAGAAATGGTCCATTCAAACCTTATCTGTTTCCATATATACATGGGAGTCTGTGTATTTAATTAGGTCAGTCCTATATCAAACCACAAGCTTCTTTATTCGACTAGTTGGGTCATGCCCTTTTCATTTTTTTTCCTTCAATTTCCTTTCATCGTGGGCTACTGCATTTTTCAGCTTTTTTAGAAAAGTTCTGTTGTCTTTCACATTGCAGTTGTACCAAAGGTTTATTTGTAAATACAGTTCCCACATTTTCAGTTGATTACCATCTCTTCAGAGTTCTCTTAGCACTAAGTGCTGGTGATATTCAATGCACATATCTTCAGGTGCTTTGCTTGAAATTAACAGCCCATTTCAAATTGTTCTGCCTTTCTTATGAGTGAACTGCATTGTGGCTTGCTGAGTCAGTCATTAAGGGTTCTGGACTATTAAACACTTCTTGTTTCTCACTTTATGGGATGTTGGATTTTGTGGCTGGGAGGGCAAATGACAGATGGCTTTAACTCAGTTTAAATCCTAACATTGCTTAAGTTACTACATCCTATCCAGTATGTTATCTTTTCTGGTTATGTCACTTTCCTGTCTATCAGTCATTTTTGTTGTCTCACCAGACATTTTCATCTGACATTATAGATTAGGTACTATAAAAAGAGGTCAGTATATTGATCCATTACACTAACTTGATGGAAGACCTCACATTAAAAGTTACCTATACTGGGATTTTCTGGTGCATCATTAATCCTACAGAAGTCTTAGGAATCTGTAAACTCTATCCTCTAGTCATATGCATGATGTGACTTTTCTTTTTTGAATTTTAAATAGTAGGAAATGATCCTCCCTCCTATAAAACATGTGTAAGAAAAAAAAAAGTACTCGATTTGTTTTTACACGTTTCATAAATGAAATCAAGGTCTAACTTCTTCCTTCACATCAGTGAACTCTTGCAAGCACCATTGTCAACATTGTTGTGCTGACAATGTTGAGTGTTGTTAATAGTCATGACTCCCTATCACAGCACAGTTCACCTTTTACAGGTAAAATTAGATTGAATATTAAGAGTAAATCTTCCATCTTTGGAAGCCTCACTTTATACTTGTTTGGAATCTAACTACCAAAAGAGATTGGGTAGATTGTAAACCTTCTTGAAGGTACAAATATAACATTCCTTTCTAACTCTTCACTGCATGTTTTCTTAAAGAGCCACCAATTTTATCAAATACCTCTCTGGAAGTTAATTCCATCGCTCTTTTCCTTGGCTAGCATTGTGAGCTGGAAAAAGGGAGGGAAAAATGTTATGAAAATGAAGACTCTCAAGAGTTGCTAGTTAGTCGGATGTCCACAGATATGTCATTTCTATCCTTCAGTCACTGAAGTTACTATGTCATTATCAGAATGGCGATTGCACTTGGTAATGCCAAATTTTAATGATGCCAAATTTATGTAGTTGAAGAGTGAGAAATGTGAGTTAATGAGCTATATAATAAGATGATAGGGTTTGAGTTTAATACAAGATGGTAAAAAAGCAGAAATCTCTTTTCTAGCTCATCCTGATGTGTAGTCAGGAAGGGTTTATTAACAGGGAGAGAAGATGAGTTGGGGTGTTACTGTGTAGGAAAGGGAGTTAGGATAGGGAAAAGAAGGTTCCTGTAAGAAAAACAATAATGAATAATGAAGTCCAAGAAAAAGCTTACACAGAGATTTATATTGCAGTCATTTAAGTTAGCCATAAGGGAAAAACATAGGAATTCTGGGAAGTTTCTGTTAGTTTCTGTTAGAAACAGGGTTAAAGCAACATCTGCTTAGAGCTACACAGTGTTTAGTAGGGAAGAAGTTTTTATTTTTGACCTAAAGCATGTAAAAACAATCAAATGCAATCAACATGGAATGGAAGAGTGCCTGTGGACTAATATTTGAAGATCTACTTGCACAGAAATTAGTGTAATACATTCTCAGTCCAGTGGGCAGATGAGAATAGCAAGCAAACAACCCTGCTCCTCACGCTAGAGCTTTACAGCATGTTTGGATTTTTTTTTCTGTTCAGTGCAGAGGCAAAGTCTTTATAATATTATCTTGAAAATTAAAAAAAAAAAGAAAAGAGAGAAAATAGTTACTGAAAAGCATCTGACCCAAATAAATACGTGGATAATCTTTTTTTTTCCGTGGTCATTCTCATTAACCTACCAAGAACCAAAATCCTGTATAGTGAGTACAGTACTAAAATATAGGCATGTAGTGATAATGTTAGAGTGATCCTGTGGAATGAGCAAATGGGGTCATCTCCGTGCTAAAAGGCTACCACCATGGCTGGCTAAGGAAGTTTCAGCTTTGAGAAGAATTAGTTGTGCACTCAAGTATCCATGGCCCAGAGGATTTCACAGATTTTTTTTCAGCTGTCTGTGGCTTGCATAACTGCCAGCTACTGGAAAGATCAAAGTGTGGAATGGAATGACAATATGTAGATCTGTCATCTGAGATTACTTGGTCCTGTGATCTACAGTGAGGCATCAGTATAAGTTTATAACTTGCAGCAAATGCCCCAGTCAAGTACTGGTTGGACTTTGTTTAATCTATAAAAAATTGTATCAGTGTTACTCAGACCCAACATTCCTAAATTTCAGAAGAAATAAATATTTTCTAAAATTCGTATAATGATTGATTTGACATCTTCTTAGTAGAGCTAATATGTTTCAAATGAGTAAAAAACATAGTTATCTTTTTTTTTTCTTTCTGTCATTTAAGTGTTATGTCCTGAGTGAGTATCTAAAGCAGAAATAGCTTGAACAAAATATGTAGTTGAGCTATAGTATCTTTAGGAATAGATTTTTTTAAAAAAATATATCTTAAAAAGGGAAACTCAGAAACTTTGTTTTTACTATATTGCAAATGCCTAAATGTGGGGGTTTTTTTTAATGAAGAGCTCATTTGGGTACTAGGTGCATTACCGTAGTCAGAAATCTACATGAACCATACCTTTCAGAGTAAAGCAAAATTACTTTTCCTACTCCATGCAGTGTTTCCACAGACAATGGAGATCTGTAGCAATGAACAAGTCTTCAGAGTTCAGTGGGTTTTTCCAAGAGCAGAGAAAATTCCATGTTAATGTTAGTACTGATGAGGTTCATTAAGTGTATTTTGAGCCTCTTTTGCACTATTGCCATTTGATCTCCTGGCACATCTGCTACAGATTTGATGTATCCAGATGTATTTGAGGGATGGTCTGAGGAAAATATTGTAGGCGTCCAAAAGATTTCTATAAGTGGTTCTTCAAAGAAAGAGCAGGTCTACCAGAAAAAAAATGGATGTGTCTGATGCTATGACTTAATGGTTAAGTATTTTTGAAAAGACCAGTTTAAATCTCTGTTCTGTATTTAGCAACAGACTATATAATAGTAAAGTATTTGCAGAAGCATTATTAAAATACAGGCCACACAAACAAGGTTGTTTTGAGGTGATTTTGCAGGGAGGAGAACAATTGCATGGACAAGTTATGGTTTTTGTTTGATCAACTGCTGGACCTAGAATGACAGAAATGCTTCTGTGCAGAAGATCTTCACCCAGTGACCTATTTTTCTGTTCCTAATAAAACATGTTACCTCTCCATATGAATCTTACCTAGTTCATCACAATTTCAATAGCTTTAAGCCAGGGAAATATCCATACAGAACTGTATTTAAACATCTTAACTTAGACTTTCCTTTTTGCTTCCAGCACACAGAGAATGAAAATAGTATCAGGTTAAATCAGGTCTCTGAGTGTATTCAGATATTCAAGGGATCAGCTATATTAGAAAACTTTTGATGTTTGCATACTCAATAATCAGTATTTTTGATAACCATTTCATTAAGAAAAGAAGAAAAAAAGAAAAAAAAAAGCACTGTCAAGGTTTTACTATGCTTGCTACTATCTGTATGTGCTGAGTTTTTCCTCATCTTATGATGGCATTTAATCCAGGAAAACGTATTGGTCACTATCCCTCACTGGTGAACCATGTGACTTGTTCTCTTATTTTCTGATACCTTGATAGCTGAGGGGAAGGTTTTGATTAAATTTAGATTAGTTATTGGGTTTGTAACTATCCCTGTGCTCATTGGTGTCCTACCACGAAAAGAAACTGATGTCTTTAGATATCCAGAGGCAAGGGGTGAACAGATTATATACTGACTTTAATGGATGAGTAATTATCAGTTTCAATCTAATATATGATGTACAACTCTGTTAATATAAATACAAAGTATCCCTCTTTGCTGCCAGTTTATCTTGTTGGATGTATTAAGCTTGAACATGTAAGAATTACAAGCCATTCATTCTATTGTAGGTGTGTTTTCCTGAACTTTTCTTTGAATGCTGCAGCTGTATGGAACAGTTATTTAGCTATTTTTGCACTGAAGAATTCGGAGGAGAAACAGGAGATAAGGAAATGCTCAGATTTTTCAGGAAAAAGTGAGTGTTCTGTAAAACAAGTTACTACTGAAAAGCCTGCTAAACTAAATATTAAATCTTCCCTCCTAAGCCAATTTCAAAGGGAGAGCAAAAGCACTTTAAATGGCACATTTAAATTCTGAAATCAGGTGAGAAGAGCCCAGATCAGATCCTTCCTCGAAATTGCATTGTAGCAAGCTGTTTATGTAAAAGTTGGGAATGGAGCAGCCCTGCTTGGTGAGTCATGTCACATTGTTCTGCTAAAAGTTTATGAAATCATAGCTCTCAAAAAATTATTTTTGAAGGACTATATTTTGCATCATGTATGAGGATTGTTATCTTGTTTTTAAAATCTCCTCTTGTACTAGCATTTCCTCAATTTTCTTCCTACAAGGTCTTTGTCTCAGCCCTTGGTGCTTTTTTTAAACTGCTGAACAGGATGATAAGCTATCAGTGCTCTCAGATAATCAGGAACCACAGAGTAACACATCCATCAAATATGTTAATTATACGTGTATTTTCCTAGTGATTTTTCATCCTTGTTTATAATTAGGAAAGAAAGGAGGAGAACAGGGATTGTTCATTTTGGCCCGAAGTTCTACTGCAACATGGGGCTTAACAGAAATTGGACAGAAATGGATCTGGAAAGCTTTTGTTGATAACTATTGGCAGCTGCTCAGTGAGGAAAATAATAAAAGCTTTAAAACATTTTCTTCAATTATCAAAGCCTTTTGTTAACTAGATTCAACACCTGGTTTACACAGATTTCCCAAGACAGCATCTCCAAGAAGTGCTCTTTGGCTCTGGATTTCTCACTTTAAAACTGAATGCTTCAGTCTCCAGGGCCTGATTCCTCCCTCCTTCTGTTTCTGGGAAGTGGATTTTACCTGCTTCCTTATCTTTTCTGTTCAGTTCCCCTTGTAGTTTTCTGTTGCTTTGCATCTATTTGTTATTCACTTTTTGCCAGTGGTCACAGCCAACAGACACCTTTGCTTAATTACAGTGATTCAGAAGTTGTGTACTTGTATGACTTCGCTGGATTAGATGCCCTGTGCGACAAAGTTCCTGATCTGAGGAGTTTAGAAATAAAGATGATAGGTGCGTTGCGAATACCTAAGGTAGAGAGCAGGACGAATCTATACTGGATGCATGCAGTGCAAACAAAAGATGACGCAGAAGGATGTGAGCCATGGTGGAAGACTCTGCTGCCAGGGCACACGCTCATCTGCCAAGCTTTTTTTTTTCCAAGTGTAAATTGACTCTGTATCTGTATGCTTTTTGATTCAAGTCAACCTCAGACTCATACCTACATCTTTTGTATTTAGGCAGTACACTGAAGAAATAAAGTATTATTCATTATTAATTCATAAATGTATCTATAGGTCATCTGATCACAAGGCTGTTAGTTCTTTGCTAAACTCAAGTTATAAGTAAGAATTCAGAAGAAAGTCTGCAACAGGATTTTAGGCTAAATCAGGTGAGATAGTTGTTACTGTAGTTTGTTTTTAGATTAAAATGCTTGGGTGTTTTTTGTGAGAATGAATTTGTGTAAAAATATAAAACTTTTACACAGAAATTGATTTATTTTTCCCTCTAAGGAGCTGAAAACATTAAAATCTATTTATTACTCATATGCACTGACATTCATTATTCATTTTATGTCCCACTTTATTGCTTTCTTCAGGGCAAAACTAACATTCATTTGTTGATAAGTGATATACAGTCAACACAAGGTGTATGGCTGCTGATTAAATAACAAGCACATTACCATGGGTTTTTTTAATCGGTGCTGGAAGTACCTGCTGCTTGATGATCAGTTAAGGAGAGTTTGCTTGCTGCCCTGGTGGGCCAGCACTGCTCCATGTATACTGTCAGCCAACAGCCTAGAATTTTTTGAAAATTATGAAGAATTTCTTCCTACGTCCATAACTGGAAGTTGACAGTATGGAGAGTTTTTTCCAGACTTCATAATAAAATCTAAGTTGCACATTTATCCTACCTCAGCTAGGCATCTTTGTCAAAAGTGTGGCCACGTCTCCCAGAGGCTGAGGAGAAGAGAGAAAAGGAGTGAGAGAGATAGAGAGACATGACCTCAGAGGGCAGCTCAGCTCTTAAGTGTGCATGAATTGTTTCCTGGAGATTCTTGCTTTCCTCTGTAGGTCAAAGAGGTTGTGTTGAAGAAGTGGTCTGGAATGGTTACAGCTCCTGCTGTACTGAGCTAAAGACTGTTTCTGAGTTTCTGTACCAAACAACTCAGGGCACAGGTGTTGATGCAGTGGATCTGCACCGTGTTACTGATACCTGCGTGGGCCAAGGCAGCTCTGAGCAAAGGTTAAGACAATTCACTTTCCAGCAAGTCTTTCCACAGACTCCACTCTGCCATATAGACCTTATGGAGGATGTACCTCTTGCTCCTGGAAAGCCAGCTATGGAAGGTGCCATAGACTCCTTTTTCTCCTTGACTAAGCCTATCTCTATTCAGGCACTTGAAGCCACTTTGCATTGCTGCCTCAGTGGCAGCTTGACCTCACTGAGGCAGCATCAGTTTGGCTTTATGATCTCTCGTGCCACTAAGCCTTTATATGAGATTGAAAGTATATTAAATTTCTAAAGACTCATTGCATACTTTACCTGGCTTCTACATCAGGATTTTATGGTGTAAGTGTGGGGTTTTTTTGGTCGTTTGCTTTTTATTATTCAAATCTTTATGTAATGGTCAAAAGCAGGAACCAAAATGTTTGGTAAAATTTCAAAAATGTACCCAAATTCTAAATAATCTGTTTGCAAAAATCCTTGCTTTATGCTTTTACATGCTCATATGCATTTGTCAGCCTTTGGAGATAAGGCTATACTTGATGCCGTACAAGTCATTCTTCTGAGGCAGAGGAAGGGAATAGCTACAGAAGATTTAAGATAAGTGTCACTCCAATGTGCCATTTTATACAGGAGATGGGTTCAGGTGAAATATCATATATGCAGGCCCCCATGGTAGGTCTAGATTCTATTTTGGTGGCCCATAAAAGTTCCAACACCTGTTTAGGTGAGGCCTACTAGCTTCTTCTCCCCATTCAAAATACATAATATACTTAAAATGGACTCACTGCAGTGAATGGATTTACTTCTGATACTCAATTTGTTAAAATGAGGCCATCTTCTTTTTCAGGAGGCATATTTATACCGTCGAAGATTTCAGTGTATTTCAATGTTTACACCTATCTATTGTGTATTTCATTACTTCTATTGGTCAAGAGAAGTGATGAACTATGCATCTCTCATAATATGTATTGATCTTCTTGAGGATGATTTAAACATCTATCAATACTCTCTTCTGGCCTCCATGTAAGATAAAATGCTGTATCTCCTCTCCATTTGCAATTCTTATTGTGGCATGAAATCCTCTCACAATTCTTTTCACTCTCTTTAGCAATAATTCAAAATATCTATTTATTTTAACAGTTAATCAATTAATAGAAAATTACTGCATTGGGTTTAGGTTGTTTTTCTGGTGTTAACTTCACTGTTATTATCCAAGTTCTCTTTTGTTGTGTGTAGTTTCACAACTTATTTTCTGGGTTTTGACTGTAGGACTGAGTCAATCTCTTTGGTACTGATGGTGCAATGAAGAGACCAAAATAAAGTCTTGATAATTTTACTTTTCTGTGACTGGAGTATATCTTATGATGGATTAACTGTGATCTAGATTTTGAATGTAATGATAAGCTTTTATCATTCTGTTTCAAATACCTAATGTTCAATTAGCCCCTCATTTTCTTTGCTGTTAATTTGGAAATCGTGCCTGGATGACTGCATTCATAACTGCATTGTGTAAACACCCACAATACCAAAGGAGCCCTGATTTTCAGCTTTGCCCCAGCAGCTCCACGGTTACTTAGTTTCCTTCATTGTTCTGTGTAGGCTATTGTTCACTTGGATATGTTTTCACTGTTTTGGAATCTTTCTTAACTTAATTGATTAAAGAGCCTCTATATAAATTGAATTTCCCATGTGGACTTTCTAAAGCCTCTGGTACCTAATAAGGTTGTGTAACAGAAGAACAAATGTTTCATGTGGCTTGCAATCCTCCTTGCATAAAGGAGTATTTCATCAGCCACTGTCTGCTCTGCTAAGCTCTGCTGGCAGTGACACCTGAATCCCATAGTCTAACTAGCTTTTTTGTCCTTGCCTCAGGGTAAGAGATTCAAGAAAGTTGTTTGTTGTTCAGCAACTGAAGATGCTGTTGAGCCAATGCATTAAAATAACATAAAATTTGCTTTCTTGGAGAGAACTTCGCATAAATGATAAGAAGCATGACACACTGTGGGGCTCTTTGGATACAGTTGTTTAAATAAATTGGAGTAACTAGCAAACCATTAAGAATCTAAGTTGATATAACAGAATGATGGGAGATGAATTACTAAACACATCTGAAGTTAAATTAAAAGTTAACGTCAGAAAAATATAGCTTAAGCTTCAAGGTTTGGGGCAAACAAGCTGTGATCTCCTTGCTGGTTTAGTGTTTCCAGCAATGGTAACAATCAACAGGTAAGGATGAAAGTGAACATGCATGGAACAAGAACATTTTCCATCCCTGTAACTTTAAAATATGCCCATTTTTGTGTCTAATCTCAGCCATGAAGTGGAAGATGTGTATATTTTAGAGTAGCAGAAAGGAACTGGAATGATATTCTTGTAAGGGCTGTGAACATTGTTTTTCTTATCTTCCCTAGGGTCAGATTTCCTTAAACATCTTCAACTGCTATGGCAAAACTCAGTCAAAGAAAACTCCCCCTTTCTCTCTCTTTTCTTTAAAAATTGAGACAACTGAGGAAAAGAAATTGAAAAGTTACAGTGGCAGGTTTATTTTATATTTCTTTTATTTTGTGAATGTAAGACACACTTAATGATTCTCTAAAATCAGGCTTGCAAAGAGTGAGAAGCTATGGTTAGTTCATCACACAGAGCTGTGTAATGTACAAATGTCATTGATGAATTAACTGGGAACCAAACACATTTTAAACAGTATCAGAAGAGATACCATAGCTAGATATGGAATGATAAAACTTTAAAATTTCCTAACCTTGTCTTACTGTTCTTCCATATCTTATGCACTAAATAGACTTGAATCACTTTAATGCCTGAGTAGAAGCCATGTGTCTATATGTAAGTTTTTCACTGCTGGTCAAGAAATACAGGTCTCCCAATTTGTATTAGCCAGTGTGACAACATGGTCTTAGAGTGCATTTCAATGCTGGGAGCATCATGGATGGAACCATCCATCCATGGAGGACCTGGGGGTGTTGGACAACACTCAACTGAATATGAGTCAACAGTGTGCCCAGGTGGCCAAGGAGGCAAGAACATCCTGGCTTGTATCAGAAGTAGTGTGGCCAGCAGGACTATGGAAGTGATTAACCCATTGGTGAAGCAGTGCCTTGAATACTGTGTTCAATTTTGAGTCTTTCACTACAAGAAAGACACTGAAGTGCAGGAGCATAGCCAAAGAAGAAGAGTGAAACTGATGAAGGATTATGAGGAGTAGCTGAGGAAACTGGAGTTGTCTAGTCTGGAGAAAAGGAGACTCAGGGTAGACATTATTGCTCTCTACAACTACCTGAAAAGAGGTTGTAACAAGGTGGGTGTTGGTTTCTTCTCCCATGTAGCAAGCTATAGGACAAAAGGTAATGGCCTCAAGTTGCACCAGGGGAGGCTTAGGTTGGATATAAGGAAAAATTTCTTTGTTGAAAGAGTTGTCAAGCATTGGAACAGGCTGCCTAGGGAAGTGGTTGAGTCACCCTGGAGGTGGCTGTATACATACAGCACTTAGAGACATGGTTTCATGGTAGACTTGGTTTATGGTTGGACATGATCATCTTAAAGGCATTTTCCAAACTAAATGATTCTATTATCTTAGTAATAGTAATAGTAATAGTAATAATGCTTTCCTTGTGTAAGTGTGATGCTCTTCTGCTGTGTAGAATGTATTCTGCAAACAGGCACAATGGAGCTGGTGGAACTCGTTATAGAGGGTAATGGTCTTCAAATGAGAAGGTGTCTGATTCTGACCACCCGGAGACAAGTCACACAAACAGAGGACATGAGACAGGAATAATGCTGATTGCACTTCCTTTCCAAATTCTGCAGCCTCTGCAATCAGGAAGGTTTCAAAGACACTTTTGTTGGGAAGTAAAAGTTCTTACTTCTAGGTAATATCAGAGAAAGCTTGTATTTGAATAAGAAAAGAAATCTCAGAGAATTATCTTGTCTACTGAAACTTTGGGAGTAAGTCTCCTAGAGAGAAGTATCAGTATGTTTTTCTGTAAATTAGGAAAGGATGGACAATGACTGTATTTCTGTTGTTGAGGCATATAGGACACCAACCCTTCTGCAAGCCACGTAAACACGTATCAGCTCTGAGAAGACATCATTGCCCAAAGCCCTGGCCTATCTTGGAACTCTTAATACCAAATGTCTCTTCTCAGTAATTCCCTCCTCTTGTTTTTTATTACTATTTTTTTCAAGTTCTTTTTTTTCAGAATGTGGCAGATAAGAAAATAGTGTTTGCAGAATGTAAAATTTTTGCACGAGTTTATCTTATTTATCTATTTGGTTATTCA
>NW_010157451.1:0-3797 GCF_000695765.1 Mesitornis unicolor
GATAGGGATCAGCAGCAGATGAACCAGCAGGGTCTGCTCAGGCCTTGGCCTCTGCAGAATCGAGACGGACGGAAGGGTCCAGGATGGAAGAAGGGTTGAGACCCTCATGATCCCTTGGCTTTACACTGAGTATGACGTATGCGGGGTGGAATACCTCGTTGGTCAGTTTTGGGTCTGCTTCCCCCCCATAGGCACAGACACAGCACCCAGGATGAGACAACTGACCTTGAGCATATCTTCTAGCAGCGCTGTTTGGGAAAACATGCTGCCAGTTTTCAGCAAGTTCAGTCACTTAAAAGAGACTGAGCTGAAAAGTAAAATCACTACATAGAAAATTAGTTCTATTTAGCTCAAACCAGGACACCTCTAAAATCTATGTGCCTTGTATCCTCACAGGGAAACTGCATTGCTCTGGCTCAATTTGTCTGTCTAGACTGTAGGCACTTTAAGGCAAGAATTATTTCTTACCACGTGTCTGGGGTTTGGCCAGGGTCACTCTGAGAGGTGGTGAAGCTCTAGTCCTAGGACTCGTGCATGGGAAAACCGAGTTCACACAACCTCTCCAAGCACTGGCTGCAGAGCCCCACCAGAGCCAGAGCTGGGGCTTTGTCGGCTCGTGAATCAAGAAGGTGCTAAGTCAAACACCATGAGGCTCTAATCTGGCTTTATGCCTGTATGTGCTCCTTCAGTAAAAATTTTAAAGATACTAATGTAGGATGTGAACAGAAGCATGAATTGGGCTTTTTTTCCCAAAAGCTTATTTCAGTGGTTTAGAAACACTGTTCTTAAAACAGTGTAATGGGAAAAGCAGCACCGTATCTTCCTTAACTCCTTGCACTCCAACACTGCAGATAAACACCTAAACACTCATCTGAAAAATCAACCCATTATTAAATATAATCACATTGCTTTTAAGTGAGGGCTAACTTTTGACAGAACTTTTTGCTGAAATGCAATCTAAGGTTCAACTCTAATGTTGAAACTGTTTTTTCAAAGGTGCTCTTAGCATTTTTTCTAATTTGAAACACTTTATTTCACCATTCTTAAGTATTACCAAACAATAAAAATTGTTCACCACAATCACAGAAACATCGTCACAGACATCTTTGAAACTCCAGATTGGTTTATGGGAGGAGAAAATTAGAAATTCAAGATTGTGCAAGTTTTATTCTAACTTAGAGTTCAGGCTCCATCTTTAAAAAGCAGAAACACTGGGGGTCCTGGCCAGAGAAGTTGTAGAAACACGTTTGCTAATGCCTTGCCCTCACAGTTACATGGAATCTGTCTGTGAGGAATACATGACATTTTCAGTCGTCACTGTGCAAACAGGCACAAGGTATAAACACTGTTTACAGACGGCCTGCAGCCTGCATTCAGTGTGAGCTCGATGGTGTCGCGAAACAGCACTGCAGTTGTCTCAGAAGTGGGTTTGCAGTGACCTCTGTCGGACAGACCTCAGACATGGTCCGTTCATGCTCCAGACTCACTTTTGGGAAGTCATAATCATGTTGGACACAGGTGCAGCTTCTCCAGCCTAATCACGATGCAGATCTTCTGCCTACCTGCACCAGGATAAGGAACTGCTGACCCTCAGCCCAGCTGTCAGTGCCTGGCAACTCTGCTATGCCAGTGTGGCAGAGACTTCCCCACTGGTCCCCAGAGCCTTTAGACGTGTAAGTACCAGTTGTGACTACAGTAAGGTTTTTGCAGAACAATTTCTGCGAAACCGCCTGCTTTGCTAGGTTTCAAGGTTTACAGCATGCTAAGATCCCCTGGTAACCATGCTCTGGCTCAGCTGTCACAGGGAGATACAACCACAAACCACACATCTATTAAATCAGTATATTAAATACTTAAATATTTAAATACTCGATATTTAAATCAGTCAGCCTAGTGGGAATATTTGATTTTGATATGTTAAGATTATCAGCAATCTCTTTTGTTGTTTTATGCCAATTGGATTTGTTCGATGCCTTTATTTTGTCATTATCAGTTTTGACTGCCCTGAGTGTGGTGCATCTTTAACATCAAAATCTCCAGACCAATTCTGACACTGCCATAGTTTTAAGCCATCAGAGATTTTTTTATGAGCTTGCACAGCATATTTTTCCTATTCAGAAGTAATACAGCAAAATATGATGAAAAATGTTCCTTTTGATTTTCCATTTTGAAAGCAATACCAATTAAATAATTGTTAACAAAGTCATGCACTTTCTTTTTCTGTCAAGTGACATAACGCATTTGCGGTTTAAAATGAAGGTAGACACATTTCAAGACATGTATGTCCATCTATTAAAAAAATGCAATTACTTTTTGGCTAACCCAATAGAATCAGAATAGTTTGGGTTGGAAGGGACTATTAAAGGTCATCCAGTCCAACTTCCTGGGCAATGAGCACGGACCTCTTCAACTAGACCAAGCTGCTCAGGGCCACGTCCAGCCTGACCTTTAATGTTTCCAAGCATGGGACATCTGCAATCTCTCTGTGTAACCCGTTCCAGTGTTTCACCACTCTCAGTGTAAAATATTTCTTCCTTATGTCCAATCCAAATGTACCCCCTTTCCATTTAAAAACAGTATCTTTTGTCCTGTCACAACAAAAAAATTTGTTCACATCTTTCTTATAAGCCTCCGTCACATATTGAAAGGCAGCAATGAGGTCTCCCCAGAGCCTTCTCTTCCCCAGGCTGAACAGCCACAACTCTCTCAGCCTGTCCTCATCAGAGAGGTGTTCCAACAGGTCCATGTCTTTCCTCTGCTGAGGGCTCGAGAACTGGACACAGGGTTCCAGGCGAGCTCTTACCAGAGCAGAGGGGCAGAAACACCTACCTCAACCTGCTGACCATGCTTCTTGTTATGCAGCCCAGGATATAGGTGGCTTTGTGGGCTGAGAGTGCACATTGCCAACTCATGTCCAGCTTTTCATCCAGCAGTACCCCCAAGTCCTTAACCACAGTGCTGCTCCCAACCCCTTCATCCTCTAGCCTGTATTGGTACCAGGGGTTGCCCCAACCCAGGTGCAGGACCTCGCACTTGGCCATTTTGAAACTTATGAGGTTCACATGGGCCCAATTCTTGAGCGTGTCCAGATCCCTCTGGATGGTATCCTGTCCCCTAGGCACCACTCACTTTGGTGTTGTCTGAAAATCTGCAGAGGGTGCACGCAATCCCACTGTCTATGTCTTGATGAAGATATTAAACAGCCTTAGTCCCAGTACGCCCCAGGGGGACACCACTTGTCACTGGTCTCTGCTCAGACATTGAGCCGTTGACTGCTACTCTCTGGATGCGACCATCCACCCAATTCCTCATCCACTGAACAGTCCATCCATCAGATCCACACCTCTCCAATTTACAGAGAAAGGATATTGTGAGGACTGTGTCAAAAGCTTGTGTGATTCATAGGGCAAATCAGTAATATATCTTGGTAAAAGAAGATACTGTGATAAATTTCATAATGCTCCTGCAGAAAATGCCTCTAGAGTGGGAAGTACCAGTAGTAATCAGGGTAAAGCTTTTTAACCAATTTAAAGTGCTGTATCAGGTAGCAGACTTGGATCAGTGAGCAATCCTTATCAGATTATTTTGCTGAGTATTCTGCACACAAAATCTAAGGCACGGAATCTGTGACTTTTCTAACATTTTTTTTCTTTTGATAATGCAAAATCCTTAGTGCAAATGTGTAAATACTTCTGGAGTTCCCAGAGTAGAGTGAGGTGTTTGCTCACCATATTGTCTCTGTATATTATATGCTCTATTATTGGTACAGCTAGAGACATTAAATATAAACATGAATG
>NW_010157452.1:0-12211 GCF_000695765.1 Mesitornis unicolor
CTTCTCAGAAGCTTGTGAGGTCCCTTAAGATTCTTTGCACAAGAAAGAATGAACTCGGTAGAATATTTTCAATTTCTTTCTCTGAAGTAAGCTTAAATATTTTTTATTTCCTCATGTAAGCTTCTAGAGAACCTTTTCTTCAATTTCAATAAGTTTTGAACTACATTGTCTGTTTATATGATGATAAGAGTTTAAAGAACAGAAAACAAACATAATCAATAAAATGATGGACGCCAACATTGTACTCTGGGTAGCTCTCAAGTGCAATTCTTAAATTCAGAATTATTCCATTATTTAGGCATAGGAAGAATAACTCCAGATATACCAAAATTAAAACAGAATTAATTTTGTTTGTTCACTGAAAGTGTTACACAAGATTAATCTAAGATTCAATTTAGTGCTGTTTTTTTAAAACAAAGTGTCAGGATTTGCTGGTTTGACCACAGTCTCATGATCATCTCCACAAAAGGCAAACTAGTTTAGAGTGCGAACAGAGCTATCACGCAGCTATCCACATCTGTGTCTTTTAATTCAAAGTTAATTAGAAACAAATTTAAATTAAGTATATTAATCAATTAATTCTGAAATAAAAGTAGATACAAAAATAGTCATACTGTTTAAACTAAACTAGTACCAGTCTGTGTGTGAAAAAGTTTTAACAGTTTCTGCAATTCCCATTTGAACTCAAGAACAGTGAATTATCTGACTCCATCTCTCATTAAAAAAAATCAAAACCAGTTCTCATATGGAGCAGTGTTTTTAGACAAGTGTGTCAGACACTTGACAGACATCGATATGTTGGTGCTATCTATGCGTGCATAGCTATTTTAAACAGTAAAATAAATAAAATCTCAATCTTTCTTTAAAAGAAAATCCATACAAACTGACAGCGATGTTGAAATAGAAATTCAGAGTGAGACGATGATATTTTTTAGAATCTATTAATTTACACCATGGATTAAACTGAACATATATTTATCTGAAAGATGTTAATACTAAATAATTAATTATGACTATGTTATTGTCATATTATTAAAATTAATTCTTCTGTGCAGATATACTGCAGCATTTTCTTTCAGAAGGGTTCATATAGGGTCCAACCCAGAGATTTCCAGTGCTCTTTTTTCCAGTTGCTTTCTGAAAAACAAGAACAGGATCATCATTGCCTTATGCCTGGTGTCACAGCAAATCTCTTCATTCGATTTCTCTGCTCAATCGTCTCCACTACCTTGCTTGACTTCTTTCTTGATAACTTTTGATTTTACTTATTTCCCTTTCAAGTTTTAGCCACTTTTCTTGTTGCACTTTTGTACATTTCCTGCACACATCCCCCACATATCATGAAATTCTTCACTCTAAGCATATATATGTTTCTGTCCCTTTGTCTGGATATGTACCCTTCAATGAGGAGCTGTGTTGACAGGCAAGAAACAAGGTTAAAGTAACCATAGTGTGTTGGGCATGTGGACAACTGTATTAGAGATCTCTCAGGTTACTGGAAGAAAACAATTTTAAATTAATTTAATTTAATGTTTAATTTAAACACTACAGTCTTTTTGTCTGTGGATCTATGACATTGCTGCAGTGCTAAATCTGCACTGGTGTACAGGCAGGGAAGTCTGGGAAAAGGACCCAAAGCAATGAGAATGAGGAACATTGACAAAAGTTGCCAAGTGAGAAGCTTGGGCTGTTATTGTAATACCTAAAAAAAGAAAAATGGTCTCGATGGCTAAGTTAGAACCAACAATTCTTTTGATGGCACACAAGAAATGTGACCCTTTGCTCCAATTTTCAAGGGCTGAAATCAGTACATGCCCAGAAATGGATATTTGAGCTACTACACAACAGGTATTCAAGGAGGAGGTTATGTACTGAAGAAATTCAGAAGCCTCTAGGTTTTTAATGTAGCTGATAAAATGTGTTTCGAGGACAGTATTTGTGTGTCAGATACATAGAACCAAGTCCTTTGAAATCCCAATGTAACATGCTCAACAGGAAGACATATACTTTGGTGACAGACCAGGGCAAATATAAAATAGAATCCTTCAGACAGGAGACAATGAAAAACAGGGAGCAAGAACAACTATATAATACTTTCCCAAGGAAAAACATGTAACACATTGTCACTGCAGATCTACAACAAGAGTTTAAATTATTAGTAGGAATGATAAAGCAGTGAAGTCATCAGAGAGTTCTGAAGAGAGCAGGATGATCTATGTGATCTTTTCTGCTTCTGCCAGTAATGATTCGAAGCAGCATGGAGTAACGGAAAGGTCTCTCTCTTGATTAGGGTTAGAGGCTCATCTAATGATGTAATTATAGAGTCATAGAATCATTTAGATTGGAAAAGACCTGTAAAATAATCCAGTTCTACTGTTATGAATTATTACGAATTATGAATGATTTTGTCTCAGATGAGACAGCACAAACAATGACCAAATCTAAGATATTCAATATAAATGGACTCTGTTGATGTCCAATTTGATTTGCATATTTTCAAATTAAAACAAAAAAATAATTAGGTTCAACTCTTCTGGGATTCATGCCTAAGCCTTCAAGCTTAACAAGGTTGCCCCCTAAAGTCACTGATGTATGCCTGCCCACGGAAAAAAAAACACTTTACTGAAAACAAATACACACACAGACTCTTCCAGAGCCACTCAGGAATCAGAAACTGTGGATTGAAGCTAATCGATAATGGATGCACTCTAAACTCCTCTTTAACTGAATTTAAATTGAACCAGCATACACCTTGCCAAACTGTGTGGAAATAACTTCTACAAAAATGTACATCAAACTGAGCTGGCAGACAGGACAGAACTGAATGTGATTTTTCTGGTGCACAGAGCCAGCTCTTTCCTCTTTTCCCATGTTACTGATCCTGTTGCTGCCTGATAAGCAAATGAAATTTCTCACAATTGGTAAATAAAACATGTAATTAGTGTTCCATTACACCAGAGTGCTGCCAGCTCACTCTGCTGGTGTAACAGTTAGGAATATTCAACTAATAAATAATGTTTCTCGTACCGACTTTTGGTCCATCCCTACAATTCTGTTCCTACTTAGCTATTTCGCAGTGGTGGTATAAAAGCTGGGTCATAATTTGGAAGATAGAAGCCTAGTAAACTAGAACTTTTATGCAAAATATATGGAAAACGTGATTTACCTTAGACTTGGTCAGTATCTGTCTTTGATAAATGAGGAACAGCAAAAGAAATCCTGGGAAGTCGGGGTCCTGAAATGTCTTTGATTCTTTTTTCTTGTTAAAATTGGAGTGTTTTTTCCTAGACAAAACAGTTTCCTTTTCATATAGAGAAATCAGTGTGAGCTTAAGTAAATAAATTAGTAATAATGTGATATTACAGCAACGTGTGTTAGTTAATGAATCTACGGTAACCAACAGAACTACCCTGAGTGACGTATACCACACATATAAGAAATATTATGAATGCACTAAAAAGTTGCAAACAAGCAGCCAGGCTAAGGTGTGTTTTATTAATTTCTACAAGTCTTTTCTTTCTTAAATTGTCTTTTTGTTTATATCTTTATTTGAGTCCTTTCTGACAATTGAGATGATAAAGATTTTGTAACACACACACTTTTAAACTGAGTGATCTTTACTTTTTAGTAGTTGCTTTATCTGGCCATATCCACTTGCCTGACAATCAGAAAGGACTTTGATCAGTTATAAGCTCTGATCTTTTCTCGGGCACGTTATTCCCTGAGACTGAGTTTTGCTTTTACAGTATTAAAAACCAGAAATTTGCAATTGTTTTTTCTCCATGAGAAGAACATTTTTCTTGTTATGTTAACTGAGTTAACATAACAATTGATGTACAAGTTGTGTGCTTTCCTCTTAACTGCCATTTTGACCCCCTCAAACAGTATCTTCAGAGATTATACCTTTGCTATTAATTCATGACAGGAGCGTCATAGATTTAAATTTAAATATAAATTTGTTGAATGTCATACTGACTAAGACAACACAAGTTTTACAACATTATAGTTCAGAGACATAGATGTTTTGTACTAACTGGCCTTGAAATCCAAAGCTTATCCATTGGTCCATTAGTAAAGCTTGTAATACTCCGAAGGAACTGAAAAAACTGAAGAGCAGAAAACCAGATCTGATCTTTAAGCTCACCTCCAAACTATTGACTTCACTGAAAATTAGTTTATTGACAAAATTCCTTTGTTACCACAGGATTTATTGGATAGGTTGATATAGACACAATGAATTGCACTGCTCTGCAGAGCACAGAATGCTTCTAGATATTACTTAACTAAGAGAAAAAATATCTTAATTCTGACTTGACATATGCCACAATTTTACCTACGGGGGGAGTCATTCAATTTATCGTTTCCAGCACATCTCAGTAACAGTGATGCTAGAACTGAAAAAGTGGCCCCGGTACACTATTACTCTGGCCCTCCTACGCTAGAGTTACTCATCCTTATGACAATGGGGGTGAAGTGGAGAGGAGGGCCTCTCTTGCATCTCCTAGCAGATCACACTATAGGATATAGTTTAACCTGCCACCAAGACAACTACTCCAACAACTACTAGTATATCCAGATGTATTTACTACCAACTTCTGCTGTAACAGATTCTTTACAAGATTTTTGTATGGCTACTGAGGCTTGTCATGATAGGTAGTATTAACCATACAGAAACTTTCATAAGATAATACAGCTTTTTACATGGAAACCAAATAGTTTTACGATTGCAATTGCAACAAGCATTTGTATTTTGGATGGCAATGCCAAGAAATGTGTTACGAGGAAAAAGAAACATACTTATACAAGGTATGTTGAAAATAAGTAGCAGTGCTGATGTCAGAAATATACATAAATTATTCCATTTGAGTGTTGACGAAAGCTTATGGGATTCTTTCCCAGCTGACCATTTAACTTAAATCAACTGATGACTCTGTAAAAAGAACAAGTGCAAAATAGATCAATCAGGCCAGTTAGGTTCTGCTCTCCTCACTGATATGCATTAAAGATGAGTGTGTTCTAAAGCTTGACAGGAGATTTAGCAATCCTTGCATTAGCAAACACATGTCTGGTATTCCATTCTATTAAATTAATTCAACAATTATTAACAATTCCCAGTCTCACATAAGTGAAAATTATTTAAGTATTCATATTGATGTGTCAAGATGTAATCAAAACCAATTTGTTATGCTTAAAGGTGCGGAACAAAAAGGTTCTTATTGCAAAAGTATTAAGCATACCATTAAATAGAAGTAATCAATACCTTCTTTTAATTGCAAATGCTTTCTTTAAATGGGTAGAAGCATTTGCTTGAATATTAAAGTAATACTAGCTACAAACGTCATATTGTAGCCAGTATAATTCATACTAATGGTAGTACAAGTTGATGTTATTTCAATCAACTAAGATCCAATCTACCAAGTAATTATATTTTACAAAGTATTTCCAGTGTATTTTAAAACATGGGAGAGTTCAGAAAAATAGCATATACACTATCAGTTCCAGCCTTTGGACATATTAGTTTGTAAATTGGACAATTAAAACAAGCAATTAAATGCTATGAGAGCTAGTGAATGCTAAAGGATTTATTAGTTCGCTCTAGTTCAATGGCATATTGGGCCGCTCTGGCTCCCAAAGGAAACCATCCTTAGAAGGTGAGCAAAGCATGCTCATCCTCACGTAAATATCAGATAAAGAAAATTAATCGTTTTCAACTTAAGAAGGTAAAATCAGAAAGTTTCTTGCAATTCAAGCAAAAAACTTATAAGTAAGATATATTTGCAAGTAGCTACAACACTGGAGAAATCAGAAGTTAAAGCAAAAGCTTCTTTTGACAAGAATCAGCAAGAAAATGACAGAAAAGTTAGAGTTCCTTTAATGTTATAGCTACATCATCTTCAAGCACAAGCTAAGTCACGAATACAATAGCCTTTATTGCATTACAGAGAAGTTCAGCTCTTGAATGTACATAATCAGAATTTCTGAAGGAAAGAAACTAATATATAAGAAAGCTTCTATAGTAACTAACTGAAATGATACAAGACAGGGACTACCATTTTCGGAAGTATGAAGGTCTTCTGATGGAGGAACAGAAAAATGGAACTGAAAAGAAAGATTAAGGTGCATCTTATATTTAGAGGATTTATTTTGAATTAACTTTTTTCAGATATCAAAAAACCTGATTTTAGTGCAATTGCCTTGTCTGTTACAAATGAGAAAAGCTAAACTCTTTGTTTAATAGGGATGTTGTTTCAGGACTCCATATTTTATGGTAGAAATCAGAAGTAGAGAGGGGTTATACCCTAAAATAACACCGGTTTGAAGTAAGAAAATAATCTCTTCTAAACCAAGCACGAGGAATCCCTAAATACAGATCTAAAGACAATTTAAAAATCATTCCATGAGTAGATTTGAAGCAGTTTACCTCTATTAATATGATTAAACAGAACGTGATGATTCATCAATTGCCAAAATGTGTACCAGGAATTTCTACATTGCCGGGTAGGATGGCAACAGGAAAGATAAAAGAAATTTCGATCAAAAGAACTCTTCATGTAAAAAACATTTAAAATCCTGGGTACAATAATGAGTGACTATCAAGACTTTCCAAGAGTTACCAACTAACTCAGTGATTATTTCAGACATCTCAAATTACTTCCGGGACCCTGAAACATTACAATACCATTCAAACAAACTTATCTGATAGTATACTGGGGCATTTACCACTGTCATGGTTTGAGCTAAATAGAACTAATTTTCTATTTAATGATTTTACTTTTCAGCTAAGCAACTTCTAAGTGGCTGAACTTGCTGAAACTAGCAGCATGGGAGTTTTTTCTGAGGCAGTGAGTTCTGATAATGTTCAAGGCCACTGTCTCATCATGGGTGCTGTGTCTGTGCCTATGGGGGGGAAGCGGGCCCCAAACTGACTAACTAGGTATTCTATCCTACATACGTCATACTCAATATAAAGCCGAGGGATCACGAGGGTGTCGACTCTTCCATCTTGGAGCCCTTCCATCTTGGACTCTTCCTTCTGTCTTGATCCTGCATTGGCTGAGGTCTGAGCAGAACCCTGCTGGTTTGTCTGCCTTCAATCCTGATTCATATGTTCCTGCATCCTGCTCCCACCTGCAGTTGAGTCTGGTCTGGGACTTTTCCAGTGTCCTGCTCCATAGAGCCTCTGGTGACGTAATCGTCGTTGGGGGAGGGTGGAGGGGAGGATTTTATTTATATATATATATATATATTTGCACATATTTGTATATATTTAGTTATTTTCCTATGTACATTAATATCCTCTAGTATTAGTATCATTGTTTTATTAAAACTTTTAGGTGTTTTTTGCAACCCATAATTCTTCTCACACTTATTCTCTTTTCTCTTGCCTTCTGGGGAGGGGAGAGGTGTTAATAGAGAGTATCTGTCCAGGACTGAGTGGCTGGCCCAGCCCTAAACCATGACAACCACCTAGTGTAATTTTACAAGTACTAATATGTTCCCCTATTAGACTCCTGTTAGAAAATTAATCAAAATTAGAGACTGTGGAGGGATGCTGTAGAAATAATGACACAGACTTGGGTAATGGGAGTTCTAAAAGAGCCTACAAGAACAAGAAACAGTGTATACAGTTTAAGACTACCATGAACACTACCAGTATAAGCCAATGAGCAAGATTCTAAAATACGTTTGCAGGGTGTGTTTACTTCCATAACTAAAATAATTTTCAGTTCAAATAAGAAACTAAATCATGTAGCCAATTTTGATTAGCCCGATTTGTAGAATATTACCCTAACTGAAGGTTCTGCTAGTGGTTGCATCACTATATTTTCAGTTTTAAATATGTTTGATTCGCATACAGAATCAATCTGGATACTGGAAATACACCAGCGTGGCCTCCTTTAGTCCTTGCTTTTTTTATTATTTTATACCAGCTTATCAATACCGAGTTAGGGGCATTACCAACGTGGGTTATAAACAAAAATTAAAATCATCTTGAGGTGAACTTGTTCGATTAAATCCAAAATAAGATTAAGTTTAATTATTACTCAATAATGAGCAGGCAAAACATAAATATGTAGGAAAAAAGAATTCATTTTTCCTATGGTGAATGCATGATGAATACTGTCTAAAGACATTAAGTTTCCGAGTTTGAATAAAGATTCATAGTATGGTTGTACTGCTCCAACAATTTGTCTAATGGACAAAAACCAAAAGATAAGTATTTTCTGTCATGTCTTAAACTTCTTTAAGCAACAGCTAGATCACTACCTATCCAATTCACAATTTGTTGTTGTGACCCATATGTTAACAAAATTACGATAACCAACAGATTTACCCTAAGCTTACTGAGAGATTATGTATGCCATAAATATAATTAGTGAATATGTAAATCAGCACAAAGAGAAAATGGATTCTAAAGAATGACCTTTTACAGCTGTTCCCTATGGTCATGCTGCAATGTCTGCTGTATATCCTGTTTCAGGCAAATATTAGTGGGAGTAGGAAACCTTCTTTCTTTCGATCCTTTCAGTAGTGATAAATCCTATCTGTCTAGATTTTGCAAAAACTCCACTTCCCTATAATAACTTATGCAATACTATTCAGAAGGACAAACCAGCTAACATTCACAGCCACAGGAAATTCAAAAGTTACAACTAAGGGCAACTGTCATAGTGAAGTATAGTGTTTGCAGAATTTTATATGGTCACTGCTGTTTGCTAAAATCTAGTTAATATCCTGCCTTAGAGTTCCAACAGCTTCTTAACTCAGCAACAGCATGGTGTGATTGTACAGAGAGCTCAGTCTCGTGCTGTGCCTGAGCTGGAATGTCTTTGCAGGATCTGGAACCTGTGGAAATCTGACATGTCAGCACAGAGCTAAAACACAAAGTTTTCATGCCATGTGGTATATTTACATTGCGTGTACCTACCTGTACTGTAGCAGCTTCCTTATCCATACTTCTCCATACCTACAGGGGCTCCTGTTGTCCTACTTCCCAGCAGTTAACTGTGTACAGAATGGTATAGGTCTAAGTCCAAACCCAAATGTATTCAGTTACAGACTGATCCAAAGATCTCCTGAATCTGAGTCGATCTCTTCTTATTTTGCATCACTAGCATCCGATGTTTCTTCACCTTTCACTGGATGGACTGATGGACAAACTGTAGATAACACAGAATTACCTCCAACTTAGATGGGGTGAAATTAACTTTGTAACTGTAGCATACTCTGTGATTCTTAGGTCCCTACTGCTCCATAAAAACATGTTATGAGCAAATTACCATCTGTACCACAATGATAAACATCTGCTTATTAGAAAAGGTTACTATTTTGCTAGGGATGGCAATCAAGTGAAGAAAGAAGTCTTCTTTATGTTGGAAGACCGAGAAGCACAGCAGCATTGTGCTTTTTTAGATCTCCAAATTAGTATACATTTTTGTCATGTCAGGGTTCTACATCTGTTTAAATGTTGCAAACACTTATGAATATTAATTACCATTTGTTCCTGAAGAGCTGTAAATCAGTTAATTAGGAACCTGTCATCATGTTTATATTGTCTAAAGGAAAATCCTAACCACAACAGAATATGAAATTAAGCTAAAATATAGTCTACAATCACCATTTACAAATACATAAATTGGTGCACTCAGAGCCTTCACAAAACAAAGGTTATTTTTTTTAATTTTTTTTTTTACTTGTCATATTTTGATATAATAAATAACTACAACAGCTGAAAGAGATATTGTGATGACATTCTCTTAGCACTTAGGTAAAGCACATAACATACAAGCAAGTTTTGGACCCTCAGATCAAAGAGGCCAGCATTGTTTGGAGGTGAATGCAACATCTGAGAATAACAGAGAATCAACCCCTAAAATCAAAAATAAAATAAATTACTCATAAATAAATTATATACTGAAAAATAATAAAGGCTCTACTGGCAAATGTTTAACATTGGAACTTTCCTTCCTATATACCTTCTTCTACTATGTGTTTTATAAATGTAAATTGCATTTTTTCCGTAGTCAGCTAATTTTGTCACTCAACAATGAAGTCTTTTAACTGATTCACATCACTTATAATCTGGTTGATTCATATTCTCCAGCCAGAAATACCTACGATTTACATTTTTCCCTCACAATTCGGGGAGAATATAGCATATATAAATTAGCAGCACAACTGTAATAAAATGTGCATTGAGATATGGGCCTGACTTTGACCCTTCTGTATATATTGTCTGTTAAAAAG
This sequence comes from Mesitornis unicolor, assembly GCF_000695765.1. Taxonomy (NCBI): domain Eukaryota; kingdom Metazoa; phylum Chordata; class Aves; order Mesitornithiformes; family Mesitornithidae; genus Mesitornis; species Mesitornis unicolor. The sequence goes on from NW_010157452.1 coordinate 10,249, forward strand.
AGGCTCTGCAGAAAAACTCAGCTATAGCCAAATGTTGTTTTTATTAATATTCTAGGATCCAGAAATTTTTACCTGTGAACCAGACTCCTAGGTTTAAAGATTTCTCACCGCAGAAAGCACATAGTTTAAGTCTGTTAATGAATAGGTGCAAATAAATTAGCTGTGTCTTTTAGTAAGTAGCTGTTAACACTGACTCAGTGATGTTATTTCAGTGCACAGAAGATGACTTGTATGGGGGACAAACCTGTAACTATCTAACACTTAAATGCAAACCTCTCCAGTGTAGAGAACGGTGAAGCCGACAAAGGCAGACACCAAGAAATATATTTCACTACACAATCTTCCCGATGTAGGTAGCTTTTTGTCTTCAGATTACTTTTGATGGATACTTGTTCACTCCTTTTCTATTCCTGTTCTATTAAAACCTGCATTCATTGAATTTCAACATTTTCAGAAAAGCCTGCAAACACTTCCAAATCTTTCACTTATCTGACAGCTAGCACTGAAATGCCTAAAATCTTATGCATGGCTTAATGACAAGTATATGCATGTGAATTTTACTTTTTTTTTACTTTCATGCAAATGATGTAGGGCATGTAAGTTAAAGTAAAGGTTAATTCCCTCTCCCACACATTTTACCCCTTTTACTACTATTATAATTTATATTCAACAGAAGACAATGCATAGGGTGTTTCCCCATGAGTTAAAACCCAGTTGAAGTTAATGACTGCTTTCTCTTTTTTGTGGCCATCAATTTTCAATTCAGTGGTCATCAATACCCAGGAAATTCCTGGTTCCTAAAATCATTATTGCTTAATTGAAAGGATAGTAACCAACACAGTAGAAAACATATAGCCTTCTCCTGGGAATGTATCAAGTACAGGCTTACATTGAGGAACTCCTTTCTTCCATAACCTCAGATCAGGAGTTGAGAACAACCTGGGAGGGAAAATAAATCTGAGGATACAAAGAGCTTCAGCAACAAACCAGCAGGTCATAAATAAAATCCCCCCACAAATGCCAAGTGGTTTTGTTTCTCTTTTCTCTCTCTTTTTCTTTTTTTAATCATTATTCACCCTGACATGAATCCTAATTAAAATTTTACACAGTGTGTCTTTTAATTAGCCATGGCTGGAGTGGTGAAAGCTATCAATATTTAGCAGGATAATTGTACGAAATGACTTTTTGAAAATGAACAGCAGGCATGAATCCACTCAACAGCAGGGGGTTATTCAGACACACACTGTGCAAGACGGGGTGCCTCAGATAAAGTGTGAGAGATAATAATGCACACAGGGAGTGACACATGCTGCCATATTTTGTGCTTCGTTAGTTTTCTGCAAACAGAATTTGGCTCTTGTTGCACTCAGGAAATCAGGGTTCACACAAGCTTCAAGCTGGTGATTTTCATCTTTATGTTGTTGATTTATTTTGTCTTAAATAGAAGGATGTGTTTAATAACAACACAGACAAATAAAAGATTGTGACAGCTCCATGTATGACCTGGTTTGATTATACTTTGCAGAGGCTACCAATGAACAAGATCAAGAAGAGAAGCTTGCTTGTTTTCTTCTTTTTTATCAAAAAGAAAATAAAAAGCTTTGCTCATCCTGTCAGAATGCAAAGCAGTAAATTAATTTCTGTTTTGCAAATATATAGCATAAATGTACTCAGCTTTATTTTGAAATAGCTTTGTGACAGTTCACTTCTCACACTATCTTTCCTTTCACAAAAAAAACAGGACAGGCAAATTGCAACGTAACATGCTTGCTATAGCACAAAAAAGGAGGAAACACCTGGAAATGTTTCCCACATGCATGAACCTAGAAAATGTTCAGTAACGTCATGTAAAAAGGGGTTTCAAGGCAGTTATTCACAGTGCAAGCAGTCTGTGGCACAAAGTTCTTGAGGAACTGTATATTCAAGAGTAAGAACACAAACACCAACACACACAAATTCCCTA
>NW_010157452.1:12242-33046 GCF_000695765.1 Mesitornis unicolor
CAAAGCCCAAATGAGAGTAGCAGTGTGCAGACTCACGTGAAATGTATGCAAGAACCTGTTGTTTAGTTTTAGAAGATGTGAATGAGCACATTTCTCGCAGAAAGTCTCTTGCTTTACCGTCATGCTTTAACCTCAGCTGCAGGTGATTCCCTCATCCCATGCAACTGGGCAGGTAGAGCAGAGCACGGGTCCAAGGCTCTTAACAATACTAGAATTAAATGCAAAGGGACAAACTTGTACTGAAATTTCTTCTCATCAGTAAGGTGACTCAAAACTGTGGATTCTGTACAAGGTGATCGTAGCTGTATGATTTTAGCAAACCACAGTGCGTCAGACCCCTAAAACGCACATGATATCAGGATACTCTAGCCTTCCCTCCTCCTCTTCCTGTAACATGAGATGAGAAGAAATAGCCTGGGCCCACTATGCAGTATTTCAGCAGAAACATTAAGTGTATCTTAGATCTGGCACATAATGCAGCATCAACGGCATCTAAATCTTTCCCATAATTCTTTACAGCCAAATCAGCAATAAAACTCAGGAGACCAAGACATAAAGCCACATAGTATATAATCTCAGTGCACCACATATGAGCAACAGAACAATTATAAAGCTGCTAATGGAATTAGATTTACAGAAACATGAGAGGTTTACAAAGCGAGAATAGTAGAAAAGACTTTTTTTCACATCTTAACAGAAGAGTAAAGCACTAAGCTTTGCAGTACAGCAGCCATTAGCAGTGCTATACCCTTCACAGGCTCTCATCTAAAGCTCTGTGAAGCTACAGTAGTCACTTCACTGAGGTCAATGTCTCCTGGAATGGGCACCCAAATTAAGTCTGTGTGCAAGACTGGGAATCCAAAGTCTTGTTCCCTATGATGCAAGAGATTTGTTGAGCAACTTCAGCCAGTTCATTTCACTCTTCTGTTTCTTAGTTTCAATTTTAACTGAGAATCACAGCCGTTTTTACAACCTCCATTGAGCAACAGTTGTAAATCTTTTTCAAATTCCTGGGAGGTGGTACGCTGGTGCTAAGTATTTTTAACACTAAGCACATTACCACGTACAAAGTTGGCACGTAATGGTTAAGGAAGAAAGATGAGAGGCACAGAACACCAAGAAAAATAAAAACAACAGAAAACCTGAAGTTAAAGAAAAAATCCCAACACAACAAAAAAACCCAAACAAAAATCCAGGACAACTGATTTACCCCACTAACTACTTTAAAACAGTTCTATATAAGTACCAGAATTTATCCTTCTCTAAATGCAAATCAGGTCACAATTAGTATTTGTTTTGCCAGGAAAAAAAAAGAAAAAGAGGGACAATGTATGAGCTTTGGGAATTTCAGTTAATTTTTTAAAGTGTTTATGTGGCATAGTATTTCAAGGAAAGCTCTTTCCTTTCTTTTATCTTTACAAAAGCTGAATATATGCTTTTTTTTCCAACAAAGAGCTACTTTTGGGTGTTCATTATTACCTGGTGCTGTTTATTTCAGAAAAAGAGAACCTCCTAAAGTAAGATGGAATTATTACATTCTGGTTTTAAGACAATCTAACCTGAGTCTGAAAAATGTGCAGATAGGAATGAAAATAATCCACTTCTTTAACTTTTACTGACTGTTATAGCAATGACTTCATTTGCAAATTTATATTCTGTATGAAATGCACATACTGAAGAAAGCTAATTGAATACTGTGTAATACAGCGGAAAAGGAAAAGGAAAAGGAAAAGGAAAAGGAAAAGGAAAAGGAAAAGGAAAAGGAAAAGACTTTCTGATTAATATGATGGATATAATGACTTCACAAAAAAGCAGCCTGCCATGATTAAGAGTGAAAGAGTGCTGGGTGAGGTAAGTGCATTAAAATGAGAACACCAACATTTTGGCCTTCAGGCAGCAGCAGACATCAGTTTATATGCAGTAACTCTTAATGTAACACACAATGGAATGACTGTAGTAACAAGACAGTCAAAAAGTACAGGAAGACTAAGTGGTACTGCATCTATAATAATATCTCGTGGTTATGTAAACATTAAGAAATTACCAAAGTTAGCATCAATGACAGGCTGATGTTTGCCAGCTGTTTTAAAAATGGGAAACTCTGGCTGAGAACTGGAGTTGGAGTAGGAGCACCGGTATCAGAATCTTTCTCCTTCAGTCAAAATAAATCAGCAAATGAGTGAAGTTACTACCAGTATCTATTACATACTTCAGCACTGGTTGCACACTCTATCCCCCTGGAGCTCCTACAAACCATCACTCTTCCAACTCCCACACAAATAAATTAGAAAAATAATTACATACAATAATCTATCTAGAGCCAGCAGCATCTGGATTGGATGAGTCACCACAGAGATCGTGTTACACATTCCCATCATTCACAACACATTAATCTTGCTTCCAGCAAAAGTAATTGCTTTAGAATTAACTTGGGTACTTATAAAGGCACCTTACCCTTCATATAAATGAAAGCTCTGTCATTTAGTGAGGCTTACAGAAGATACAGTAACTGAAAGGACATTTGGATTAAACAGGAAAATAGTGTTGGACCCAAAGGGAATGAATCTGCCATAAGTAAAAAACAGATTTAACCATAAAGTAGTACAGTAAATTATAAACTGAGCTGTCTCTCCACAATGTTAACAGGTAACCAAACTATTATTGTAACACCAAAATGTCTTGCATGTTTTGATAAAAAAATTACTAAGGCCTAAATTGCAGACAAATTAAATACATCATCCTGGTAATTCATGCCTGGAGCAGAAGGTTTAGCAGGTGGAAACACCTCAATAGCAGAATAGTTTGCTCTATTTTTCTGAGAAGGATAATGTGTGACTTCAATACTGCAATTAAAAAGTTATTCAGTTAGGTATAAGAGCTGTCTGAAATGGTGGCAAGTTTGCCATATGTTATATAATCCAGGCTGCTCAATTTAGCTTTGCTTCATCCAGAACTAGTAAATGGTGGTGATGTTATTAATGAAATGAAGACAAAATTGTTTCTCCATTTTTTTAAAAAATACCAATGTACATCATTATCACAGCCACCATATCTTGTGTTATGATATATTCACCTGGTCTTTTAATAAGAAGCAAAGGTGTTAAAAATATTCCAATAAAAATTTACAGATCTTTAGTCTGGGAAACAGACAGAAGGCAAGTGAATTAACAATTTTATCAGTTCTGCTTCTCACATGTTTCAATAACTGTTTAGAGGGCACTGCAGGCCTGATTTCAAGGAGAAAGATGGCTGGACCAGGCAGGTTGTTTTCTGTGAAAGCAAACACGAGATAGGTGTGGAAAAACCATCCAATGGGAATAGAAGGTGTATGGAAGAGCTGATGTGTAAGTAACTTGGAGCAACCAGTGGGGAACCAGGAATCACTGTGAGCAAGCTGAAGACTATAAAGAACTGATAAAACCAGGATTATCTTAACCAAAAAGGAAGACGAACTTGGAAAACTTGAAAAGAAAACTAGCTGTCCCTGCATCTTTAGTTGTATCTAGAACAAATTCATAAGCTTCTTTTCTTGCCCTTTTGGAGTCATTTTAGATCCTTTAAGAAAGAAGCAGCTGAGGAAGTGGTACCTTCTGGCCTTTGCCAGTCTATGGGGAAGAACGAGCACTATGTTCTATTAGTGTGCAGCTGCCACTCAAGTAGAACAAGAGGAACTTATGGATTTGAAAGACTCAGCTTTGCAGAAAGGCAACACAGATTTGCATGCACAGATGGGTACACAACTTGTTTGCCACTGGCAGAAGAACATGTCCTTATCCAAATGCATCAGGCCTCTATCTGCCTTTGAAATCTAGAACAAGGCTTTACTGCAAGCTTTGTGCCTTGACCCATTTTATTACAAATTGAACCACGGCTGGGCAAGAAATAAATTAAGAAGAGCCTGTGAATTATTACCAGTTGGATATCACAAACTTAAAAAGTTCTGATAACAATAATTCTCCAATTTGTCCAATAATCTGTCTTTGACCATATCAGTTTTAATTATAGTCAATTCCTATAAGAGGCTTCAAAATGCAGTAGATCACTTGGGAATTCTTCCATCTGAGGGCTCAGCAGGAGACGTACAGGAACAACTCTTGGAACTATTAGATAAACAAGACAACAAAGAAAGAGTCTGGCTTTAATTTTAGAATATTCCAAAATGTCTATGATATTAAAAGCAAAGCCAAGACATCTGCATGAAAACAGACAAAACTGAGTGACCAAAAAATACAGAGTTTCTAAAAAACTTTATTGGAGGCATTCCTAAACAAACACTGATTTCAAACACTGAATAGAAAATTAAAGGTGGATTTTAGTTTACAAAAACTGTCTGTGATAAAATTCAAAATAATGAATAAATGATACCCTTCACAGTAATAAGTTATCTTTAAAGTCAAGGCAAGTACTGTGGAATTCAAATATAACCAGCAGTGATTGCAAAGTACTTTTTACCAATATGTATCCTATTTCAGCCACATCATGTGTACACGCTTTCCACACATCTAGAAACAAATGTTTATGTAGTATTGCTCAGCAAAAAAAAAACTAAAATAAGAACAAAACCAAAAAAATCAAACCTAAAACCCCAATAAAGACAGAATGAAAAAGAATTATCCATCCTAATATCTACAAGTAAAAGTTTTTATCATAGTTTATAATCATAGAAAAACCCAGAGTCAAACATTTCCCATTGCAAAGGAAGACTCTGGGCTTGTACCGAAAAAGCCTGGAGGGAAACGTTGGTTTCCCAGAGAACCAAAGAAGACCAGATACCCAGGCGTTCTGGGGCTTAAAAATCGCTTCCCAGGCAAGGTCAGGCCCCATAGAAGCTTTCAATTCTAGCCCCTTTGATGTCGCTACAGGAGCCAGCCTTTATCCATTTCGGAGTCCCCAAGTCGTGACAGAGTTTAGAAAATTCTAGACTTTTTACTAACAAAATGAGCAACTAAGCAGTATTATTGAGCATCCTAGACATAACGGGAAAGGGATAATTTGGGAGAAAGTAAACAATATCACCATACTCAGCTACCGGGAGGCTAGAGCACAGACCACAATGACAGCGTCCTTGTGCGGTGTATAATCAGCGATCACTATTTGCAAGCTTCACATGGGCGTCCCCATGGAGACAACGGTGACCTTGCTGTACAATTGCCAAACACTCTTGAGTAAAATCGCGGTATTTATTCTTGAGTGGATATGTGGTTTCGATACATGTGGCCAATATGTATTGAAAAACGTTCCGCTTGCACACCTGTTACACCACACAAGCAGGGATCATGCAGCCCTGCAACTGCGCAGCATGTATTTATGATTGGTTGGTTTTACACTCCACGCGCTGTGCAGACGAATAGTTGAACCAATCAGTATCATGAGCTAGAAAAGCACTTGGCTGTGGTTTTGCATACAACAGCTGTAAATTCTTACTTTCCTAGGCACAGGTCCGCTTTATTCAGTTATGTCCCTGTCTTTGAGTCCTTTCCTTGCTTCTTTTGCAGTATGCCATTTATCATGTTCCCAAGCTCAGATTTGCTCTCTTCAGCAAAGTTCTCCTGTGTTCTTCTGTGCTTTTCTGTGTTCTGTCCAGCATTTCCTTTGCAGTGAAAAATTTCCAACCAGGGACCACAAGTTCTGTTGCTTAAATCTAATTATTCTCAATACAATCGCCCAGCAAACGCACGCTAGTGAGAAGAAAACAAAAACGCAATGCATGTGGTAGAAGGGGCAGCATTATGGTACTTAGTACTCCGAGCAAAGCACTAACGGGACACAATGTAATACTGCGCTCAGACACGATGCTATCTGTCTGGTTTAACTTCCAACCCCTCAAGACTCAAAGCAAACAGCCTGATGCTTTCTAAACTGAGCGAGCCAAAATCTGACAGAGTCCCTGTCTGCTTCACCTTGGGCGCCAATAATTCTGTCATGATTTGGGGCTGGGCTGGCCATTAAACAGTGGACAGGTTTTCCCTATCAACCCATCTCCCCTCCTTAGGAGGAGACAAGAAAGAGAAAAAGGGAGAGAGACCTATGGGTTGGGAAAAGAAAACTACCAGCTATAATGAGAATAATGAAAATCCTACTACTACAGGATAAACGTGTAAATAGGAAAACAATTAAATAAATAAAAATATACACAAAACTGGTATCAAATTTAGAACAAAAGGAGTAGGAGATTAGATTAGATGCTAAATTTTTAACTCTTTTTTTTTTTTAACTCAGGACATTTCCATGATTGGTAAAGGCTTTCTTGATGAAACTTTATTACTTTAAAGACATTGATAATTTGCACTTGGGAAGCTTTTTTGATCACACCAATTCATGAGGAACGTGTACATCTGTAACCCAGTCAAGGATTTGGTACTGCACTGGCAAGCTTTTCCTGCAAATACAGTAAGCACTGTAGTTGCATATGTCGCCAACAAGCAGTAGAATGCATCGATCTTTTTATCTCAGAGTAAATGTTCACTTAAGCAAGAAACAAGGCAGGTGCAGAAGGGGCAAGGGAGGAGAGTAGGTACTGGCTATTTTAGAATTCTGAAACAGGCTGATCACAGGTAACGGAATCTGAATTAAATCACACTGGTTTTACCCATTTAAGCATAAATATAGATGAGCTTTCATCCTAGAGCTGGAGGTTTTGCTTCCTAAAAGAGTTTCTCAAATGGAAACACTTGAAATCCACTTTGAATCCACAGCTGAGTCATGAGCATGTTTATTCTTAGTATTTCTGTCATAATGCACCTTAAATTTAAAAAATGTTTCTTGAACTCTTTGTACTGGGATAGAAAAAAGAAATGGCTTTTTTTTGTACTTCTTATTCCTTCTGATGACCAACATAGCACAATTCTGCCCTGCATTCCCTTTAGTTTATCAGTGTTGTTTCTTTCTAAATGAAACTTGTTACTTGACTTCCTGGGGCAAATATTCTTTTTCTTGTTTAGTCTGTGCTTAAATAAGCTATTGAATTTTTTTCAAGGTAATTTAAGGTGGGAATTCGGTTCTTTTTTGATAACTACCAGAATGATTTGTTTTGAGTATAGAAATGTTATGGTTTCAATTTGTTATTTTTGGCGTCAAAATCGACCAAGTAGCAACTACTACTTATGTGGTTGGATTTGGAGACTAAATGTTGTGTGAACCAATAAACAACATCAATAATTCAGTAAAGTATTACCCATGGCTTAATAATTACAAGAGATGGGACATAACACACTATATTGTGTCATTAAAATACACCTTATAGCAGGTGATAGAGGGATAGCTACATAAATCAAATTAAATACCACACATTTTTAGAGGTCATACTTTATTACATAAGGCTCATTTCTGCTACAGGTGCTGTCTGAGGAATTCCACCTGAATGGCACAGTAATGTCATCAGTTACTGGATTGCTCAGAAATCATGAACAGTTTGTACAGGCTGTTCTTTCCAGCACCTGAAGTTAGTTATACCCAAAACCAGGTGGAGACGAACAGAAATAAACTATCACTATGCACATTTTTAACCTCCATCTTTTGTACAAGTGTAGAGGTCTAAGCTATTCACGTTTTCCTAGTAAGTACTTCTAGTACCTATGTCTATATGTAAAGCACATTTTAAAATGTATTATCAGTTCTAGGATAGGTCTCTTAAACTGCCTGAAGATTTACATGTCATAAAAAGAAAACTAACACCCTCCCCCATACTAGACTTTCTTTTTGAAAAATAGCAACAGTCCATCTTTAATATGCTGCTCAGTTTTCTGAGGGAAACCAGCATAATGCCGTATTTTTTGACACTAAAGCATAGTATCAAACCCCACCAGTAAGAATTTTTAAATGCTATACACAGATTTTTACTATTTTCTCACAAAATAATGGTATTCGGAATATTAGTAATGTAGAATTAAAGCATTCAGAGTAATAGTATGTATTTTTTCAGTATAAAATGTTGAAAGACCTATGAAGAACCAGTAAAAAAAAAGTAAAATAGTGACTGCATAAGGTTGGGCGTATCATTAAGACAGAGCATCAACTTCATGGCTAAGGAGTATAGAGGGATAACTTCCGGTAATATTTCACAGGTTTCAGTAGGAAAAAATCAATAGGAAAAATATATCTTCAGCAAAAAGAAACAGTGACAAATTGTGGCCAGAGCCATCTAATAACAGCAATAATGAAATAGTACTTACTATTCAGACATCTTCTTTTCCTATAAAGAGCAACTTGTCAGTGCCTATCTTTTTAAACCAGTTGTTTTCCTATTCAATGTTACACAAAATAAAAGGACATTGACAATAGAAATCTTAGACAAGACTGACTAGATCTTGAAAATATTATTGCAATGCATTTATACTACATTATTCCCTTTCTGTTATGAAGCACACAATGAAAATTCTGCATTTGTCTAAATGTAAGCCCAAAAACTATTCCGTGGCTGATAGCAAAAGAAAGGAATGGATAAGGCTTGTTTTCAGTGTTGAATGTAATTAAGCTTCTATTGCTTGAAAGGTTATTTGACAAATTTGGAGCAGGAGGAGGGCAGGGGGAGGAAGGTCAGTTGCTAAAATATAAACATTTTAACTGTACAGCACCTAGAAAATGTCACAGGATTCAAATCCTATTTCAAGTGCCAGCTACTGGAAATAAATGCCATGGGGTTTGATTTTTGTAGCTCTTATTAACAAAACATCAATTAATTTGACCAGAGTTACACACCATAGTAGTTCAAGAGCTATAAAACAATAATTGGAAAATAAACCTGTCCTCAAGGCCTATTACTGACTAAAAGCCTGCATGATATTGCTTAGCTTTTGGCTATTGCATTCAAAGCCTGGAAGGAAAAGCCATATTAGCAGCTCCCTCTTCCTCCTTCTCATGCCTTTAAGCAACATTAACAACACAGGCCAGGCTTCTCCAAGCAACTGTTCTTTGCTCTTCAGCACTGTTGCCAGCTTGTTACATCACAGCAGGTTACTATTTTCTTCTGAGAATCTCACTTCTTAGAAGTATGCAATTACCGAAAATCTCTGTATTTTTAAATTTTTCTTTCCAATAGAGTTGAAGAAAAAAGTATAATGAAGGAGGTCCCAAATATTTAATTCCTAAAAAAGCAAATTAAAAATTTTAGCTTTGATTGTTTTTTTAAATCTCTTGACTCTGGGGAGAGAATGAGCGGGAATGCTCATAAATTTTCAAGATCTGAATTTGGCAATACCGTCACTATCTCTTTATTTTAGTGTTTCATACTAAACTGCTCACACACATTTAAGAAATGAAAAAGCTCTATGAAAAGAGAAAATAATATCCTTTGCAGCAAAACCCCAAACTTCTGACGTAAAAAGGACATTATATTGCAAACTAATTACTGCATTCTTATAGTGCATCTTAAAATATGAAATTATTGTAAATAAATGCATAGAAATGTCAGCTGAGAAACACGGCTACAAATTTGGAAGTGGTAATGAAAATGAAATGAAAAATCATGCATCATAATGAGGAGGAATTTGGAGGTTAGGCAAAATTCTAAAGCTACATTAAAGTTCCCTCTGCCAACAGGCTTAGACAAAAGTGACCTCCAAGGACTATAAGATCTCTCCCCTCGCCTGCTTGACATTCATCACCAGATGAGAATTCTTCATATTGAAAAGCAAATAATGTACTCATTATGGCTGCTATTTAAAGGGGAAAAGGAAAGTAATTTGCCAGTTTATGTGGAAAGGAAAATATTAAATAAGTTACAAAACATAAGAAGAATGCAAACTCTTCAGGTGAAGAACAGAGTTTCAATAAAAAGAGTTGCCAATGATCCAGCTTTTGCACAGCAGGTCACTGCTAAATCAACATGTTCAGTTGGGATAGCTCAGTGACTATATCTGAATTGCAGGGAACTGGTCCTGCAGCGCAGAGTTTGTAAAATTAGGCTTTGTGAACAAATCTGTCAGGTGAAGATGGACTGGACAAAGAGACTTACCATTTTATTCAGATACTGCCTTCAAGTTTATAGCTCAGGACAGTCACAGAAGCTGGCAACAGGGACAGGTTGAAGGACACCAACCATTGGATTTATGGAGATGCAGTGCTTCCATACAGTAAAACAAGACGTAGTAGACATGGCTTTGCTGCACCTCAGCCAGAGTAGGTAGCTTTTATTAAACAAACTGAAAACCTAGAAGAATGACAAAGCTTTCTAAAGTAGTTGTTGTTCATTTTATTGTCCTTTGATAAACAAATAACTGAGATGACAAAAATTCTGGAGACTGCGGGGTTGGACTAGATGATCTTTAAGGTCCTTTCCAACACAAACCATTCTATGACTGATTTATCAACAATTTATCCCTACCTTCCACTTGTCTGGAAGAGTAAAATGCCTGAAACATAAGTAAATCCAAACATTTATGTGTTCTCCTTTCAGGAGAAAATTCTCCCAAGATTTCTTCCTTTTATTTGGTAACAACAACAAAAAGCAGTAGAGTTTTAAAATAAGTCATTAAAATTTTAGAATTATTTCAATAACTGGTTTTGCATGTAACAAAAAAAGCCTTCAGTAAGGTCACTGACATTTAATGAATTATGAAGTGGTTCTTTCAGAGCATCCCAATTTAGTTATCTCACTAGCCTCATTAAGATTTTTCCATTTAGAATACCAACCCTTTGATAATATCTACTTAATCTTGTTTTCCATCTGACAGCTGTCACAGACGAATGAATGGAATATTTTAAGATCTTTACTGGAGAGAGTTTTCTTCACATAATTTTGGTGATATCTCATGGTATGTTGGGTAAATCCTATGGTCACTAAGTTCTTTAAGAGATACCCTTATCCAGTGCAGTCACTGCAAGCATGCCATGAATGAGCTAATGTAATTACAGTGTTCTTGAAGACCAAATCTTCTGCCTAACACTGTATACTGCATACTGTTCATCACCAGACATAAAACTGGAATAGTTCTTAATTATGTACTAAGTTGCTAGCAAACTGTAGTTAGTCATACAGAGCATTTTATTGTGTTTAATTTATTCATTATCCTTATATGTAAATATAACATAAAAGCTACCATAGATGGTAGCCAAGTTCACAGTACATGGCAAGAACATCAACACACCCTGCCTACAAAAATGTCTGCAGCCATCAAATCATACCTTGCTGTAATCCAGCACTCAACTCCTATCTGTCCTAGGCGTACAGATCTATGTAAAAGTGTTTCAAGAAAATAGCCGCTAATTTACTAATAGCAGGGCCATCAGAAATCACAGTTACATCTTCTGCAAATGTTCTCACTCTAAATTTTTACACTAACTTTGTAAATTCTGTCAATATCAAAGGATTCCCCTTTGTACACATACATATATACAAGCATTGCATAAATTCACACATCCCAAACTCACACTTTCTAGTGAAAGAGCAGCTGCTCTTCCTGAAAAATATAAGTTCAAATCGGTTTACAGTAAACCTGAATTACATATTTCTGCATTAGTTTTGCAGCTGGTGTGCTAAAGAACTAGTTGAATGATGTCATCATGCCTTGGAGAGACAGGGAAAAGTAGTGTGGGAACCTGAAAAGCAGTGGGGAAGAAAACCAAGACAACTGTAGATGGTGGTTTTCTTCCAGCACACAGTTTTTGACAACAGAAAAAAGCTTGGTTTATAATGCAGTTTGCTGGGAATTCTGCTTCAATAAGAAACAAAGCATAGGCTGAGGTTCATCTGTCATGGAACTCATGGAGATTGCATGAAATTAAATATCCAGTTCCTTCAAATAAGGTCAAAGTATGAACTATTAATGTTCAATGTATCAATGTTACAAAGGCAATTCTTTTAAAAAGCTATACTTTGAAAAAAAGACTTTGAAAAGTGTTCGGCACTGATCTATCCTTGATTTCATAAAGTATCAGTTCGGTTTCAATGAAATAAAGTCAACTCACCACTTCTGAACATTTCAGGCTGGTTTTCTTAAAAGAAAGGTTTTTCTGTTGATTGTCAGATAGAGCTCTTTTAGCTCTAACATTAATAGTATAGCCTTCATACTTTTCTGGAACCTTACGTGCATGTTTTTGAGGTTTATCCAGTATACAAGTGCATATTCTTTCATTTACCGTTCTTAGATATTTTAAACAATCATAAAGAGCTGTGGAAAGACCACTACCAATGGATGACTATTTTACCAAGGAAAGTACTGGTTGTGGAGTAGTCAAGATAAAATTACAATTCTAATGTGGATGATGCAGTCTTGAAAAGGTTGTTCAGAGAGAAGCCATTCTTAGCCATGAGACTTCCAAGGACAGTTACTAAAGTCACAGCAAAGACATCCAACAGCATCAGGTAATTCTGCCTTTGTCTGTATTATTCTCCTAACATGAAGTAAGAAAAGCACAGACAGCAAACCTGCTGCAAAAAATCTAGTTACGCATATACGTGTTCAAGCATTCAAAACTGTAAGCTCCCTCTACTGGTCCAGCTGAATTACTGGGTACCGACAGTGGTCCTAGATTTGAAGTCTGGTCTGCTCTTGTTAATCTTGCAATTTCAAAAGCATTTCTAAACTTATCTTTTACTCCATAAAATAAGAGGTGCAAAGGCTATAAGATATTTGTTCCTTACATTTATGCCTGGAGTCTTTTGTAAACGAACGTGAATGATCATATAAAAAGATGCATGTCCAGTTTCTATAGGATAGCCATGCTCATTTCATCAATTATGGTGTTTTCTACATATAGACAAAACAACAGTAACTGAAGATTTATTTCTATATGAACAATTGGAATTCTCACTTTGCTAAGAATTAGCTGAATTGAGCAGAATGTCAGTTCTCTTTCTAAAGACTAAATCTCCATATTCAATAATAAATGTATCCCAAAATGCATCTTAAAGCATCTTTACAAATTAGTAGAACGGCTACCATATTGTAACTCATAAATCAAGACTTCCGTACAAGCACCATATAAAGCATCAACACAGCATGAATAAGTGTGACTGCATTGGAAGTGCTAAGTGAGCTGCAAATCAAGAGTCAAAAGCACAGGAGCTATTGTTTACTATGGCAGATGTGGAATAGCAGGGAGTATTTGTAGACATGGAACAGGTCTTGTTTTGTTTGGTTCTTTTAGCCTGTTTTGACATGCCAGAGCTGGGTCTATTTTGAGTAGATTTCATTTCTATATAACCTTCTGGCAATGTCATTTTTACTTCACTGTGACGTCTGCACAGCTCCTGTCTGAAAGCCCACTAAATGGAAATAAGTTCAATAATTCATTCTCCAACTAGAAAAAGCACAATTAAGTGTTTAACCTCAGGATGTGAAAGGTGAGTCTCCTACCTAGTACAGTGCACTCAGTGATGAAATGCAAGTCTGGAAACAACACCAGAATATATTTATTGAAATCTAAATAGAATCTTCTCAACAGGCTTCAGTCAAGTGAAATTTGCTAGTGAGACTTTTTTCAAAGCAATGCAATCTTGTCTGTTCAAAATGCCCTTTGATTATCCCTTGTATAGCACAGGCACAACATATGAGCATCAGGAGTGCTGCGGCACAGGAAGTGGTAAGAACATAACCATTTTATATAGCAGTGGAAATTAGCTCTGCGAGATCTGAACACACTACTGGAAAAGCACTACTTAGAGATGAAACATGAAAAAGATACTCTTTTGGCCCTCAAATACCTGCAGATGTTTTGAAAATCACCACAATCCATTTTGACAAAAAGCAGTGGAGGGGAACGAAATTAGAAAGAAATCAGAAGCAAGAAAGAACGGAATTAGAAAATACAATCAGAAGCAAGCGAAAAACCATATGGAATACATTTTTGGCAACAACTGAAGTCAGTTTTACAGCTCTTTCAAACCTCTCCTGAGCAGCACGCCTGGCCCAACTTAACAGCACTATAGACAAAGAAGTCTAGAAAAGCAGGAGACAGCAACAAGTTTAGGTGGAGGATATAATATAATCCCTCCAGATGCAGCAGGATAGGACTTGTTATCAGTGCTCAGTAAACCTTCTAGAAACCACATGCAAGGAAGAGCTAAAATACAGCAAAGCATTCTTTAGAAAAGCATAAAGGAAGCATTCAGATCCATCAGCAAACACATACACTCACTGCTTCCCATTGCTTCACTGCACAGCCTGATTATAGGACTTTGTCAATGAGCAGTGCTCTGCAACAGCATTCACTACCAAGATGGTTTTCATACAAAGCGAATACTTTCCAGCATCCACACAAGAATGACTAAGAAGGGTTTGCCTGACACTACAGCAGTATTTACTGTCATGTTGAAGACCACTAAATACCTTATCACATGTAAAGATATTATGTTTTAAATAGTTACTTTATTCCCTAGAAAAATAATCTGTGAAATATAACTCATAACCTAAATACTGAAGGTTTAAAAAAATCTTTCCCATTCTAATTTGGCTCCCTTTGTGACATGTTAGTTAGAGGTTATGTTCATGTCCTAAGATTTCGTCTGAATGAGAGATTAAGTTCAATTTTTTTTTCCTTAAAGATAATGACAAGTAGGATTTGCATATGTTTACTCACTGGTTACAAGCATTTAGAGGATATTTGCCCACCTTGATTGTCACAGTAACAAAAGATCCGCACAACACTTTCTTCCAGGTTTTAAAACAAAAATTATAAGGAGCGTTCACTACTTGCCTGTGTGATAATGAATTCAATTTCAGCATGGAAAAGTAAAGCATTTAAAGGTGAAATGACTTTTCCAAGGTTGCACAGCAAATCACTAGCATAACCAGAAACAAGACTGAGAAGAAATGTTTCACACCTAAGCCTCTGGACCATGCGCTTTTGTGGTAAATTGTGTGACTGCACAGCTTCATAGCCCACTGGTAATGGAACAATCTTCATTTAAATGCAGCATTATTAGCAGAAAAAGGCAGAGGCTATGCATTTGCAGCTCATTTCAGTGGACTTCGCAAGTAGGCAAAAAAAAATATGGTAATTTTATCTGCATTGAGAATTAAATTCTTAGATTGTCACTATTCATGCATTTTGAGATTCTGATAGTATATTTTTAAGCAATTCCAACTAATGATAACATTATTGCATAAGCTGCTCTGTCTGTAATTTACTAAAATTTACAATGTTAGATAAAAAAATTACCTAAGCAAAACAGCACCCAAAAATCTTTCAGAAAAATATGAATCTAGCAGCCTTTCTACTCCTGAGAGATTCTACTTAAATCATATTAGAATAGCTGCACGTAAGGATCCACATGCAGTGGCAATCTATATATCTAGAAACACAGATAGAAAAAATTCTATGATGGTCATTATATATTTATTCAAATTTTTTGCTTACTGAGTGCATTGAGTAGCTCTTCAGCAGGGCAACAGCAAAGAGAGGTAGAGAAACAAGCACCACAACATTTACAGAACAGAACATTTTCAATTTATTTTTTTCTTTTTTTTTTTTAACTTCACAATAGTTTGAAATTATTTCTACATTTCAATACTGATGTACTCTTTCTCCACATTCAGACTTGGTATGCTGTAGCTTTCCCTAGTCTAAGCGCATCAAAAAAGTGACCTATATAATCTGTCTTTTATTAACATTCGAAACAACAGTGCATGCCAGAACTTTGATGGAGCAGTCATAAACATCAGTTCAGCCTAGAGCCTGGTCATAGTCTAGTGTCAGCAAGAACTGACACAAAAAACAACTATTTCCAGAAAGAAAAACAAAAAGTTGGAAGAGGAGAAAGAATAATAAAATAATTAATGAAAGCAAGAAAGCAAGTATGAAAGCAAATTAGATAGAACTATTAAAATCCTAAAGTGTACACATTAAACTTTCCTGACATTGTACTTCCGTACATTGTGCTCTGTGCTTAAAAGTTCAAAATGTTATAGAGTGCTATGGCATGAATAGATCGATGTTTGCTCTATATGCTGATATTACTTCAAGAAACTACTTCTCTTAATTTTTTCTTAACTGAAGAAAACATGCCATATTTCCTATAGGACTTGATCGAAATATAGAGCTTGTCATCTGATAGCAATGCATTTATTTTCTCAGATAACCGAATTCTATGTCTAATTATCAGTCTAACATGTTTCTTTTACTCATTTTTCTTCTTTCTTTAGATGCAACAAAGTTCTTTTGAAACAAGTCAGTTTTAAAAGGTATCTTAGCAGATGTGAATTTGTCAAAAAAATTCTAAAAGAAAAAACTGCATTCACTTTCTAAGTCTTCTATATCAATATTGCTATTACCTCTATCTTAAATATGGCTTCATTTGCAAAACTGTATTTGCTCAAATGTTGCAGAACTGCACAAAGCTGAAGTGTTCTGAAGTTGCACAATTTCTAGGAATCTTACCTGCTTTGAGTTATAGTTTAATTCTTACTCCCTGTCTCTTTTCCCCAACATCTTCTTCACAAGACTAAAAAAGCCTGGTAACTCTGGTGTTTGTTTTTTTTTTATTTTCTGCTTCACAGGTAAAACTAACTGCACTGTGAAACTATTTTTATATGAGTTTTCAGAGTTCTAGCATACTTCATAATCAAAGTCTTTCTTCTACTGTGCATGAAATCCATAGATAAAAATACATTTTAGCAGGAGCGCCTCATAAAACCAGCCATTTTAGTCAAGAGGCAGGAATGTGTCGAAATTTTACACTTTTAATAGGTCATAACTTTGGGTAGCTTATAGTACCTTAGTTCCACTGGCTGCATTACAATATTATCCATTTACACCTGCAAAGGTTGTAGCCTAGTATTTTAATTACTAGCGACTGAAAGATGCAAGGAAACAAGATTGACTAAGGAACTAGTGCTTCACTGAGTTAAAGACATCAAAAAAATCAGGAAAGCTACAAATACTTAGTTTCATCCTCGCATGTTCTATCTTTAAGACACCTTTCTTCTCTCATTAAACACTCTGGCCTTCTATGCTATTCAAAGTGATTAGTGATCTGCTCTCAAGAAAAGAAAATAAAATCTGATTTAAATTGTTTTCATCAATCAGAACCAGAAGAAATGGTGTCAAATGTCTACTTAATGAATAACTGTGCAACCCGTGCTTTTTGCATAGTTGGAATGACAGTTGCAGATCTAAAGAATTAACATAAACCTTCAGTATGCAATAGCTGCTAGTACCCATCAGTATCTCTCTGCATCCTCCCCATCTCACTGTGTGTGTTGCCTTCACACAAATCACTTACCATTGTCTGGTAACAGAAGACCATTACTAAACATGAGCTAACAAGGACTAAGTATGCACAAATGCTTTACACTGGTTAAAATGGACCTCAGGAAAACAAACAAAAACAAATATGCAGCATTAAATATACTTTTCCCATCTTTCAAACTTACTCACTTGACTTCCCATAGCTCAGCAGTCACATATCTCCAAAGGTATTTTTAAATATTTGTGACATATATCTTTCTGCATAAATCCTGACTCATGGATTCAAGATCAAACACATTGTGTAACTACAAGGAACTGTACCATCTAACTTTTTAAAGTCCCTGGCCATAGTCCTTTCATATTGTGCTTCACTAATACCTAAACAAATAAAAAAATCTCCATAAGAAAATGCAGGCTTTGTTTCTCCAGTTAACATGTGATACATCAAATCTTTAAAAAATTAAAACATGGAACAATAAAGCCAGTGTTCAGTTCCAGTCTGTGACAAAGAAAGATCCTACCTTTTCCTGGCCAACTTGCTTGAATCACATGGTGCTCTTCTAATTTATGCTCTCTTAATTCATGTATTCTAATTTCGTTGGCTTAATTTACTGAAGTAACATATTCATTTTTCTAACCAGCTCTCCACACTGAGTATAGCACAACAGAGCCACAGCTTTCTGAGGTACCACATACTTTTATACTATTCCTTGTATTAAGTTACCTAGTATCACATTTCCTGTGTAAAAGCTACCACACAGTTTAAAAGTATGTGCAACTCAGTAAGTAATTGATCAGGATTCTACACACTGTAACTGCTATATATTATAGTCAGTTTGGTACCCTACAGGTACATTTAAATTTTTCTTTCTATTTTCTCATTGCAATTAGGCAGAACTTACAAGCTCAGCTCAATATAGCAAGTATAACCGATCATCTGTAGATCACCGTTAGAACAGTGTTTTGGTTACAGATGCAAATCTGTATCTACTATTTCTTGCTCTCTAAAACACATGCCAAAGCATCACGTCAGGTAAACAGGGTATCTTTCTAGATATCACAGCTAGAGCCACAGCTGAAGCAAGTCCTTACTATCAACAGATAGATTTGCTCAAACTTTTAATTAAGGATCTAGTTCATGACATTTAGCAAGTAATTTGCTCAGTAATACAATGCATTTTAAAATCCAGACTGCATATCTGAAACTGACTTACGACTCACAATAATTGCACAACTTTCTGTAGTTTCTCTGTTCCTCTCAAACACTAAAAACGTAAGACAAATGGAGAGAATGCTATGGTTATGAATAGAAATCTGAAAGAAAAAGGCATATAATTAGTAGCCTTAATTATGACAACCATTCCCTTTGGGAATCAAACTCAGAGCTCATTGTCACTTTTACAATCAAGAATTTGATGCTGTGGATTAAACAGCAACATTCTCTAGAAGATACATATCCAAAACGGACATCACTGGCATCCTAAAGGGAAAAGAAAATAGTGCACTAACCCCTCTTGATAATCACACACAGACTAATGCAGCAGATAGATGCTGCTCACTGATTTACTTCACGGTGTAAAGAGCACTTGGAATTGACAGAATACTGCAAGAATCTTGGCATTATAATGCGTGTTTAATGGCATGATATTGCCAATTGGCTTATAGCTGGGGAAAAAATAGCAGAAAGGCTTAATTTTGGAACTATATGTATCAGAACAGAAGGCCAATTGTCAAGGTAGAAGGTAAGTTTATGACTAGAGAGGCATGGAGAAAGCAGCAAAGAACAGAGGAGGACTCATGCTCTAAACCCCACTGATAGAGCCCGGAAAGATGCAGAAAGAACTGTGCAGTAGTAGAAATGGGATGACCTTTTCAAGAGGATCTGCATCCACCACAGCTTCTTCCTATGGCCATGCTGGTGACACAGAGTTGAGGGAGAAGGGAAAGGAGGAGAATGCCTGAATTCCTTTAGTGCAACAATACAAAGGCTCCCTACGGTTTCTTAGCAGAGGAGATGTTGTGATGAGGAGAAATTATGCTCATAGCCCTAACTACTGGGAACTTCTGAAAGATTGTATAGCTTCAATGCAGATCAGATTGCCATAAATCTACTACAACTGACTGTTCTCAATTCCACTTTGAGGTATTTTGACACTCAGACTGGCCAGAATCCAGATCTTCGAATTGTCAGTCTCTAGTTATATCTTCTTTTCAATGTCCAAAAAGGTGTCATTGAAAAAGTAATCATCAGAGAAACGTTCACAAATGAGTTCAAGACAAAGAAATACAGATATAATTATATAGTTCCCAGCATATGTCTTACAATACGTGTTAACAGCCTACAGAACATGTCCAACTAACACTTCAGCTTTTTCCAGAGGAGAAGGGAATAAGTCTTCTCAAACATGCAATGTCCAATTCAAAAAGTTCAAATAAGTATATGTATATAAATTAATGTATGCATAACATACATATATGAACCAAGTAATAAATCCTGAATATTTCTGAATTTCTTTGTAATATCTTGAAGGCTTATTTAAGGTATGCTCAATATTAGAATCAAATTGTTTTTCCTCTGTAAGACATGATGAAGCAACACAGTCACACACAAAAATTCTGCTATTTAGAAAATATGACAATATAGTGCCTTCATTTGTAATAGAGGTTATGAGGTTCATCCATGCAGTTTCCTTTCAGTGAAGTAACTCAAAGAACCCTGAAACCGAGTCATCAGTTAAGGGATTTCTTAGCAGCTCTTTCAAACAAAACCAAACATAGCTGGCCACAGAAAACAGTCTGGGCTGTAATTTCAATTTGTTTATAAGATTTCTATTCTGCCTTCTGGATTGGATAAAAATCCACAATGAGCAGCGTAATTTTCACATCTACTGGCACATATAGCAATGTTGCACTAATTGCTCACTGTTCTAACTTAGAAATCAACTCAAAAACTTGTGGTCAGTAATATATATTTTGTTACAGTTGCACACATGACCCCTGGCTTAGTAAAACATTACATTAATGTTGTGATCTAAGTTATGACCTCATTATACTAGCCAAAATAAAGGGCAAAAAATAGCATGTCAGTCAGAGTCAGAATTTTCACAACACTGTACATCAATTCCCTCACATTGCTTAAATCACAACAGAGAACATTGCTTCAGTCCTGTGAGGAAAACTGGTTTTAGTTTCACAACAAAATGCCTTCCTGAATGTATGTCACTGAAATACAATGTATGACCACAGAAATACTTGAATGAGCTCAGGTGCTAAAGCTAGCAACATTGCACTCCATACAGCTTTATTACCTCTGCTCAAAAGCTGGAAAAATATCTTATTTGTCCAATATCAGCCAAATATCACAATAGTTTCTAATATGTTAACTGTTCCCAGACATATCAAGCAAAAAATCCAGGCACTGAGCAAGAATATAATAAATTACATAGGTAACATCACTTTATTGTAATGACAAAGCCAATGAGGTATGCAAAATGTAAAATTAACTGTATTTTAGCAGTAGTATACATTTCTTCAGAGTTTGAGCTGTGCTTAATAAGCCTATAAAGCAAATCTAGCGTACAACACCTTAAGGAGGAGGTCGTAAAAAAAGCCTGCTGCTTTGGAGTACATTTTGAAAGCCATTATAAATATAGAATATATAGTAAACTATATAGTTT
>NW_010157453.1:0-2289 GCF_000695765.1 Mesitornis unicolor
CTTTTCTAGTTTAAAACTATTACCCCTCGTCGTACTGCTATATGACCTTGTAAACAGTTCTTACTCAGTGTTCTCATAGGCACCTTTCAGGTCCTGGAAGGTCGCTATAAGGTCCCCCCGGAGCCTTCTCTTCTCCAGGCTGAACAATCCCAAAATCAGCCTGTCTTCGTAGGAGAGGTGCTCCAGCCCTTTAATCATCTTTGTGGCCCTCCTCTGGACCTGCTCCAGCACTTCAATGTCCTTTTTGTGTTGGGGACTCCAAAGCTGGACGCAGTACTGCAGGTGAGGTCTCACCAGAGCAGAGTAGAGGGGCAGAATCACCTCCCTGGCCCTGCTGGCCACACCTCTTTTGATGTAGCCCAGGATGTGGTTGGCCTTCTGGGCTGCAGATGCACATTGGTGGCTCATGTCCAGTTTCTCATCTACTAGTACCCCCAAGTCCTTTTTCTCAGGAACAGTCAGAATAATGACTGTTTAATAATTAACATAAACGAAACTAAAATAATAATAATACCAATGAATTGTAACAAGAATAGGAACAATGATAATAAAGCAATCAAAGTTATACTCAGCCCACAAACAGTAGTTGCTGACTACGTGCCAATGGAAATGCAATGGGGGAGAACTAAGCCTCAGGAACCGAGATGGGCCGCCATCACAAAGTAGAAGGGAAGGAAAGAAGAAGAGAGGGGTCATCCCCTGCAAACTCTCCAATTTATGGTGAGTGTGACATTTATCGGATGGGATACATTTTTATTGGTCCACTTGGTTCATATATGGATCATCTGTCCTGGGTCACCTGTCCCAGAAAATCCTGGCTTTCATTTCCCCCTCATCCTCCTGTGCAGAGAGGAGAAAAAAAACCAAACAAACCAAACAAAAAAAAAAACCTCAAAAGAAACTATGAACACATGTTTAGGCAGAGACTGGAAAACAAACCTGGAGATAATATAAACATCTGCTGGTGAGAACCAAAACAAAAATCTTATCTGCTACTATAAGGAAAATAACTATCCCAGCTAAAGCTATGATATCTATTTGTGTTCACTAAATCAAACACTGCAGTTGTCCCAGAAATACAGTTCTGCTGAAACAGAAAAGGGAATTCTACAATTCAATCCCAGCAAAACCAGGATATTGGAATATTATTTTGTACTGTATGTATGCTATATTAAAGGCAAGGAATTTCCCTGTGACCGGGACTTTTACTATTGACTTCAAATGATTCTGAATTTCAGACTGGGTCAGATTCAGAGTTTACATTACAGAAGGCCCAAGATGTGTGGACACAAGTGAATGTAAAGGAGTCAAAGCACGTTAAAGATGTCAAGCTTTACTTCCAGTTATGTTTTTGTTAAATGCTTCTCAAATGCCCTTTTTCAAGATCCTCCATTTACTACTGTGAGTCAGTACAGGCTCAGTTATTCAAAGCCAGAATCAGAGAGAATGTCAAGAGGATTTAAGTCATGTGCTAATAAATACAGATGAGTCTAAAGGATTTGAAGTTAATAGTGTTGTACAAAAGCAAGTATAAATCCTACTATGCTAGAGTCAGCTGAGAATTTAAAGATCTTCATGACTTCACCCTCCAGTAGGAAAATCCAGAAGCAGATAATCACAGAAAGTTTATCTTTTTAGAATTTTCCCTAAGTCCTTAGACTCCCTTTGTGCAGAATGCTAACTGCAGCTCTCAGTTGTACTATTTTTTATGTACCTCAGGAGAGTAGGAAAAATGATTAATATGTTCCTTCTGCCACATCAGCATTCTGCCCTCTATCTCACCTTACTCTTGGATTTACCAAGCACCCACCATAGGGTTTGGAGGGTAAGAGCAGATTTTTCTGTAGAAGGTGTTGACTCTCCTTACTTCTGTAGAGGTAACATGGAATACAGTAGCTTGTCTTTGTTGTGAATCTGGGAAAAAGATCAGGTCCAGATTTACAGCTGATTATAATCAGTGATGAAAGTATAAGCAAATAGGTGAGCAAACTCCATCTGGAGTATTTTTTCCAGGACTATACATGCACATAGGAAGGATATTATTGCCTTGGAGACTTCTTTCTATATTTCAATAATCTAAGTTATGAAGGCAGATTTGAGGCACTTGCATTGATTCTTTCTAGAAATGAGATTTTAAGTTGCTAAAAGTACATGCCCAGGTTTCATTAAAAATATTTTCCATAGTAAAAACAGAACATAATTTTCAATTTTAAAAATTACCTGCAATTTTGAGGTTTGCTTGAATTTTGACAGTCCTGGTGTCAAGGTTTAGGGCTGGGCCGGCCACTA
>NW_010157454.1:0-16814 GCF_000695765.1 Mesitornis unicolor
CTCATACAGTTGTTCTCAGCCCATTGATTCAGCCTAATAATAAACTAAATTACTGAGCATCTGTATCCTCCATGCTGTTATGTCTGTCTATAGAAACTAAAATCTTTCCTTTGAATTCAGTGAGTTTTGAATCAAGTCTTTATTGACCCTTTTTTAATAAACAGTATGTTGTCGTGTATTTCTAAGTTAACATATGACAGGTCGCTGAACAATATGAAGTTAGAGATAAATGCATAATAAAGTTCAGAGATCTAAAATTATCTTTGGTAGGAAGCTATTATAGTCTGAAAGGATATTTAAGCATCTAATTCCCATAAGATGATCTTTAACCACCAAGACAAAAATTACGAACCTTAGGATCGTTTTTGGACAATGCTTCTTTAAATAAAGATTATAAAAGGCATGAAAGTGGCTACGGTCAGCACAGTTGTGGAGCAAGATGTAGTAACTTTTGAACTCCAGGTTTGTGTTCAATGCTTATGAAATCGTGAAATTGGTTCAGAGAAGTCCAAGGAAAAG
Source organism: Mesitornis unicolor (assembly GCF_000695765.1). NCBI lineage: Eukaryota > Metazoa > Chordata > Aves > Mesitornithiformes > Mesitornithidae > Mesitornis > Mesitornis unicolor. Next base: position 520 of record NW_010157454.1, read on the forward strand.
AGTATGAAAAAGATGGAATTGGAAGTTAACTGTACATATGAAAAGAGCATATGAAAATTGGGCAGCTATAAGTCATAAGACCTTTAGACTTTCACCTCTAGGACATCACCTTATTGCACATAACCATCTCTTCACTGCAGAAAAAGCTTGAAGTCTGAACATCTGCTTTATCTGACTAAGTGCAGCTTATCATCAGCTTATACCTTACATTGTCTCAGATCCAGCTCTTCTGAAGTCTACTGTCAGTGACACAGAACTGTTCAGCTTCCTTCCCATCTCTTCCCTACTCTTTCTCTATGAGCTGCAAATAAGAATTAATGAAAAATAATATGGCTTCTTCACCAGAATTTTACCTGGAGGCTTTTCCTACAGTGAAATAAAGTTTACTTTTTTGTTTTTTTTTTGTTTTTCAAATCTGCTAGAGAACTTGGACAGAAAGTCAGGGTTATTTTAGTGAAAATACCTGTTGTTCCATGCCTTTGTCACTTTGTTTATGAAAATAACGATCATAGACCTGTCATCATTGCCTACTTTATCTCTAGCATTTGTCAACTAACAATATAAAACACTATAGATGCAAAGGTAAAATAGAAATTAAAAATATATATGCCAAGTTTTACTTAAACCAGTTGCTTCTCAACCAGTTGCTCCAAGAACTGCAATATCCGTAAACCAATGAATCTTGAGAAGATAAATGTTATCTTTTCTTCCTTAGGATCTCAATTAATAGCTGAGAACTTTTTCAACAGTGAGTGAAGAGAAGGACATAACTCGTGGAATTTTTAAAATGATCCTAACAAGAAACTTCGAAATCTCATGGCCTGGTTTCCTAGCTTGATTGAACAATGTCTCCTAAAACCTTCTTCAGGGAAGGCTCACACTCAGACGGCTTCAGTGTGTTGTTCAATTGTGCCTTGCTGACTTCAGCAAGGTTTCTGGGTAACCATCAGGTTCTGAAGAGGCTAACTTTAGGCTGTCACTGTAAGGGAATGTGTCACTGCCTTTTAAAAGCAGAGCAGGCTGCGATGGTGTGTGTCAGGAGCACTCAAGCAGCTTGCCAAAATCAGTGGCATGTGACAGACACTGGTATATAACTTTTTACACTGTATGTCACACTAAAGTTTCCTGCTTAAAAATCGTAAATGCTGCATAGTACCAGAGGTGATTCTTGGAAAAGAGTAAGTATCCAAAGTGAAGACCAGAAGTGAGAGAAAGCAAGCAAAAGAGAAGTTGGAAACATTAAAAAAATAAAAACCATTCAGCTGAGACAATGTAGCAGAGTCCAGGAAAAGAGTAAGGTAAGGATGTGACATCTAATTGCAGACAGATAGACCTTTGAGAAAGCAGATTTAGAAAAGTTAGCATTTCTCCCACTGTTGCTGTACCTGGAGCTACAGATGTATTTAATAACCTGCATCTAAGCCAGGATGAATTAGTCAGAGTGAAGAATACTGTATTCTCAAGTAAAGCAAAGCAATTGAATCATACAGGTTCCAAATCAAACTGCAAAAGGAAAGAAAGTCCTTTGGAAGGCTTTTGACTGACATTAACTTAGTGAGTCAGGCATGAAATTGTGCTATTCTGTTTAGGCAGATTTTATTATCAGAGATTCTGATTGAAATCAAAGATTTAAACTGATAGATCAAACTTAGGAAATCCTCTCAGAACTGGCAGAAATCACTCAGGAAAAAATGAAAATATTAAAAAACACTTAAAAATTTGAGAAAACAAGGGGCATCTACAATAGACATTCACTAAAGGAACATGAAATTGGAAAGTGGAAAGATGTGAAGAAGCTGCATATATCATAGAAACACCATAGAGCAAACATCAAGAGAGTGATAACAAGTTCACAAGATGAGAAAGATGTATGGATGTAAACATATGTCCATCACTAGAAAATATAACAATTGCAAGATGTATTAGTGTTTTGCAGGAGTATGCAATCAGAATCAGCAAAATTAAAACAGAACAACCAGCAAGTATATTGATGGCACCTAAAATATATTTATCAGTGGTAATGCAAACAGGAAAGAAGAACAATTTTATATAGAGGCAAAGTGCAAAAGTTGATAGAGTAACATTTACTGCTTCACTGGAGATCAGTGGAATTGTTGTGAATAATTAACTAGGAGCCAATGCTTGGGTAAATGTTATATCTGAATATATTGTAGAATATAGGATTAAAAAACATTAATACATAGAACAAGAACCACTAGAACTGAGGGCTTGCAGAGAAGACCTAATTTCTGTTCAAGTAGTACATGAACTTGTACTGAACACTGTAAGAAAAAGTGGGTCTGTTTATTTACTGTGAACAATGAGCCAATAATGAGTTTTAAAAATGGCAAATCCTTAGTTTGCTTAAGAGAGTATCTAAAGGTCATTTGGGCACGAACAAATGTAAAGGAAATGTTGAATAAGTCAGGATGTCAGAGGAGGTAGCGAGACAAGTATACATGCTTGCAAGGAATATATTTAAATATGTTGATCTCATTTTTCTCTGAGATGCACATCCTATTTGAAACACAATATGGTGTCTATTAAATTTGTATTTGCAGAACATAGGATCCCATCATTTTTATCTGATGTTTTTCAAAGGGTTCCTATGAGATTCTATATTTCAACATATATCAAGTTCCAAATCTCCTTAACAGAATGTCTGGTAGAAATTGCTCACATCACTACAAAGACTGCTAAATGCAGGTTAAGAAGTCTGAAACAAATCCAGTAGTGCTTGACTTGACAGCAGATTGTTTTACAAAGTGAACTGGTACTGACTGAACATTCACTGAGCAGAAATAAGAGAAAGACTTTTCATTCTAGCCAAAAGTGCAACAGAAAATACAGCTTAGGAGGATAAAGTAGAAGAGATCAAGATATCCTACATATAGAAGATATATCTCAGTCATGCTGTGGACACAGTGGTTTGTAGACGCAGTTTGTATACGTGAGGGCATTGCATGGGCCTGCGAGGCTGCAGCTGGCAGGAAGATTACTCCTTGCTCTAGTGTGAGCTCCTGTCTTTTAAGCAATTGACTTTAGGACAAGAGGGAACAGCTGCAATTTATTCCCTCTGAAAGAGGAAAATAGAGGAGGAAGAGAAAGAGACAAAGTATCTGAAAGTAAATTGGAAACGAAGGATTTTACCGAGACACTAATGGACAGTATTGAAGCTGCAAGTAGATAGAAATTGCAATAGTTCTCTGCATGGCAATCTAAACCCCTGGAGCTCCTGAAAACCCCTCTCAATACATGCAATACAGGTAAAGTTGTTATTCATAAGGATTATACAGGAATGTGAGCTGTCTCGTTGCACAATTTTCTGTTTCATGGGAAGGGCAGTGTGTGACTCTCACATTGCACCTCTGAGACGTGAGCAGTTGGACTGAGGTGGCCTGGGCCCAGGTGATATGGGTTTTCCTGAGGCAGCAGCAGTACAGGGCAGTCACACACCTCAGGTAGCTGCTCGTGTCTGAAAACCCCTTTCCAGCCAGCAGCAGAGTATGATCACTCTTCTGAGAAACACAAAACTCAACACTCAGTCTTCAAAATATTGCCTGTGTTCTTCAATAAGGCATAAGTTTTGCTCGCTTCAAAGGAAGTTTCTCTTGACAGTAAAGCAACACTGGAAAATGTACAAGCTGCAGTAAAACTTTACTCTGAAGCTATTGTAATTATTGTTGCTGCTGTTACTATTAGTGGCATAGTACAAAAAACCAAGTATATGTGTTCGTGTATGTATTTTTCCCTGTATATGTTTATCTATATTTACACATCTTACTTTTTTATCCCCACAAAAGTATGCTAATAAAAGTGTAAATATACCTTGAAAAATAAAGTCTCCCCACAGGTCCATTTTGTTTCGTGACACAACTTTAACAAGATATTTTCCAGAACCCTTAAAAACTCCACAAATTCTTCATGGGAGTGTTGCTTACAGAGGATGCTGAGGGGTTGTAACCTAGCACATGCATAACCACTATGCAGATAACTTTGAGGCTTTACTATTTTCCTTGGCTGTGCAGCAAAAGGCATGTTTCACCAATTTTTTCTTGCTGATTTGTCCTACTAGGAAATTTTGTGAAGTGTTTGTGTGCACATGTTTGTATGGATATGGTTTTTTTTGTGTCTCTCTGTGGAACAATGCTAATTCACGGCCAAAACTGAGAGGAGCAGTCTCAAGCAGAAGAATACAGCATCACTAGCCAGGGATTTAAATTAAATAGGAGGAAATACCTTTAGGGTATTTGATTTACAGCCACAACTCTTATTAAGTACTTAAAAATGCTCTGCCAGTCAGTCTGACTGTTATGTGTAGGTATTTGAGTATGGGTATTTGAGGAGTACTTGAGATTATGAATCTGACAGCTCTGAAAGTGTTCTGCCTCAAGTATTGGATTTATACAATTTTAATGATTACTTTTTGGTTTGTTACTCCTTAACAATTCCCTGACACACTTAATATTCTTTTTTAGACATACAGCATGGATCAAATATTAAGGCCTCAAGATATTTTTAAATGGCACCCAGTATTGCAATCCTATATCTTCAAACTCAGAGATAAATAGTGCTTATGATAGAATGCTTAAAACTGATGTATGTGCTTAAAACTGATGTATGTACTTAAAACAGTCTATTCAACAGGAATGATATTTCTTTAAAAGTTACTAGTTCAAGCCATATTTTCACCTTTAAGCAGAGAGAATAGCTGTGATACATTTATCATCACTAAAATTGGGCTTTTTTTTTTTTTCTCCTAAGGCAGTTACACATGAAATTGCAAAACAGCAATAACAGAGGCAGGGAAAAAACTCTAGAACTGGTCTCTGAATTGTCATTCAATGGGTAGAGCTGAAGAACACGTTTGCACGTGGAATACCTTGCCATGTGGCAAAGCATTTAATGTGGCTGAACATTGCTGGGAAGAGTTTTAAGTGTGGGTTTTTTCTATCAGACACCCAAAACTTCAAGTTTGTTTGTTTCCACAGGACCTTAAAGAGGTCTCAGATAATCTTTTTTTTCTCTTTGGATGCATTTCTTCTCTTGTGACAGTGTTGGAATATATCTCCTCTGCTGATGAACTTTTTCATGGAGCAAAATTGGCGGAGAACAAGGTATGAATGTTTTGCTAGGATTCCTCCATCTGAACCTGCTTTCTGTGAGGCCAGATGAACACCAGTGCTAGTGCAATAGACAGGACAGGAATACATGTCTGAGGAGAAGGAAGCGCGGTGGAGTTGGTCCACACTTCAAGGTCAAGCACTTGTGGAACTGTAGGTTCAGAGGTGGGTTCTCTACCTGAGGCTTATTGCTGCAGCTATGTGCATCACAGGATCTTTGTGAAAGGCAGGCAATAGACAACCATTTCTTCAGAAGGTCTTTCAGCTTTGAAATGTGTTACTTCTAATTTCTCTGTTTAAGCCATTTATTGTGTGCTCCAAATGGTCTAAATTTGTTGACTTAAGTCTCATGCTTTGAAGTTCTTCCTTTTAAACTTCTACTTGGGAAGAGTTTAGTTGTTTGGGTAAACAATGAATCCCTGTGTTTTGTGGTTGGTTGGTGGCTTTTTTTTTTCTTTTTATTTTTCTTTTCTTTTCCACAGGTAGGTTAGTATGGGGCAAATTGTTTGGAAGGATTGTTTAGATGGATATACCAGCTCAAGAATATGTTAAGGCATATACTTAAATTAATCTCAACTTTAGAATTTGACCTTGAATCCATGGAACAGCATCCTTAAGTACAGAACAAGCAAATACTAAGATATTCTTCTAAATCAAGATACTTTCCTAAATTAGAATAAATTATTTTCTTTTAAAATAGCAAAGAATTTAGACAAATATACTTTACAATTTTAAAAGAAATTCAATATAATTTAATTCCCCCAGAAGTCTAGAAATGTCAACAAGCATGGAAAATAGAATTCCAGACAGAAATAGTAAAAAATGTGAGTTACATATGGGCTGAGAGACTTTTCATGTCACGTTTCATCCAATGGAAATTAAAATGAATAAAATATGCAGTACCTCTGCAGCACAGTTTTTGTGAAGTAAATGCTGACAGATTCTTAACTGGAGTGGCACAGCCTTAATGTGACTGTGGTGTTAGTGAATATGCCACTAACATGTGGTAGAGGTTTGGTACATCTTTAAACAAGTCAGGAAAAAGAAAGCCTCTCATTTTTCTCTGTTCTAATTATCTTCGTTCCAGTGGATTAGAAAATGGAAAATGTAGAAGTCAAGCTGAAGATGGTTCAGAGCTCAATCGCCTGCCAAGTTAAGTCTGACAAATGGCAAGTGTGTGTAATTAATACTGTCATCTTCCCCTAGACCAAAGGGCGACTGCAGTAACCATAGATTGTAATTGTCATCGTTGTCACATAAAATGTGCTATTATTAAGTTCAGGCTGAATTTTATTGCTGAGAATGCTCATAGCTTGAATGGTCAGTCATTTAAATGACCAAGTAGAGAGCTCTGCAGTTTGTTCTAGAGCTACTTTCTAAGGCAATGCATTTGACTTTAGAACTCTGGAAACCAGCTACATTCCTTAAAGAGATGTTAGACAGGTTGTTACCTAAAAGAGAGGATTGTCTGACAGATGCACTGCATTCTGTTCATGTTTTAATCATCCCTATACTCTAATTTGTATTTTTTTTTGTTGAAAGGCAAGTACTGCATATGCTATGTTGGCAACTTAAAAATTAGGAGTTATTATCTTGTTAGTGCAGCAGAGAGAATGAGTGAGGTTGGTTTTGAAATATGGATTAATAAAGTGTAGTTGTTTAAGATGAAAAGATGAGAGGAGATGAAAAGAGAGTGATGCATTCAAAAGAGAATCTTGAGATCAAGGAGTTCCCCAGCAGGATTTGAAGTTTTTCATTCTAGGAGTAAATCAGAGGTCAGCAGTGATTTTAAGTCTTTGCCTTCTGATGACTGGATAAATCAAAATTTTCAGGAAGGCTGACTCAGAACTGTTATGGAAATAACTAAAATATGAAAGCTTGATGAAGTGAACAGGACCTAGTACTGCAGCATTAATCAAGTTCTGTTTCTTGCTATTAGAGATGATAAGTTCATATAATATCTTTCATAAACTGTTTTGCTCTATCTTAAAATTAGTTTAGGTATTTGTCCTCACGTTACAATTATTACTTCAAAATCTGACTAGTCTAATGGTTCCTTTACTTTTAGCTGTGTCTGATGCCCTATTAGTATTATCTTGACAAGAACATTTATAAGGCACAATGGTATTTTCACTCAGCTTTTGTTTTGTAGGCTAAAGAAGACAAAATCTTTTGCTTTAGTGTGTATATTTGATCTTCTTGATCTCTTTCATGCTATACTATGCTGTCAGCTGGCTGGCATAAGTCAGCTCCAAACTGGGAGCCATATAACCATTTTATCATGATGTGGTGTTCAAGCTAATAAATGCTGCAACATGTGTTCTCTCTCAAGCTTTTTTTTTGGATTTGTCAGGAGCTTTCCTCTATGAGCTTTTTTTTGTTTTGTTTTGATTTATTTGCTTGGAAAATAAATTCTTGTTAGATTGTATACTTTTAACTTACATCCTAAGTCTTTTCTTTTTACATCATATGTGTAAAGTACTGGGAAAGATCAGCTGGCCAGATGTGTTACTGAGTCAATTTTCCCATTATTACAGGAAATATATAGTAGAAACAGCATTCAGAAAGATCTGCAGAACACCCATTCCACCTGCCACCATTCACCCGGGTTGCAAACCACTCAGTAACTATTTTTCATATGATAGTAGAAGATCAAAAGCTAAAACCATAATAAGCCCCAGGAAGAAAACAGAGGAAAGCGAAAGTGTCACTTGTACTGCGTATCCCTGCAATGGTGAGAAATAAGGTAGATTATTTTTCCCAGATGATCATAAAAAATGAACCAAGAACTGTACTGCAGAAAAAGACAAAGTAAGCACTGAAGCAGCAAGAGGACAAATTATTAAATCAGTATTTTCTTTTGGCAGAAGAGCTATTTCTTGAGTCTTTGTAAAATAAATTCAGCACCTGTGAGTGAAAGAACAACTACATTGAAAGTTTGGAAGCATTCTGTTACTGCTGAAATATTGTTTATATCTCCTTTTGTTTGTGTGTCAGGAAAAGTATTTGCTAGCCCAAGTAGCAATGTAAATGAAAACATCATTTTGGCCAGGTGTCAAATAAAGATTGCAGTCAAAGTGCCAGGGTAATAGGGAAAAATTTTATTCCATAGCTTTGCTGATCTCTTGTTTGTTTTCATTGAGAAGCAAGATTTCAAACAAAATGCCAATAGCTTAATGATGTTTTAACAAGGTTGCTGACTGATGTACCACAATTAGCTCACATACTAACCATGTCTATGTGTTTTGGCTTAAGATGGCAGGCTGTTCCCTCACTCTCCTCAGTGGGGTGGGAAGAGAATTGGAGAAAAGGTAAAACCCATGGGTTGAGGTAAAAGCAGTTTAATAGGACAGAAAAAGAAGGGAAAATAATAATAATAATGATAAAAGAATATACAAAACAAGTGACGCACAGTGCAATTTCTCACTGCCTGCTGACCAATACCCAGCCAGTCCCTGAGCAACTGCGTTTACACACAGAAAACTCCTGCCAGTTTTATTGTTCAGAGTGTTCAGCATGATGGCATATGGTATGGAGCAATCCTTTGGCCAGTTTGGGTCAGCTGTCCTGCCTGTGTCCCCTCCCAGCTTCTTGTGCATCCCCAAGCTCCTCTGGCAGGGCAGTATGAGAAGCTGAAATGTCCTTGACTTAGTGTAAGCACTGCTCGACAGCAACTAAAACGTCAGTGTGTTATCAACATTACTGTCATCCTAAATCAAATACCATATACCAACTACTAGGAAGAAAATTAACTCTATCCCAGTCAATTATTCTTCCTCTGGCCAGTGCATGCTCTCATGTACTCTGCTTAGTCAAAGTGCAGTGACAGTATAACGCCTTTCACAGAATACAAGCATAGGAAGATAAACTAAAAAGTATTAAATTGGTTCCCCAGGGCTTTCTTCTCTTTCAGATAAACTCTAAAACTGTTTTATGTATGTATGGTGGGTTTTTGTTTTGTTTTGTTTTTTTCCCTTAAGCAAATTCCTTGACTGGTACAAATAGAAGAAAAGCAGTGAAAAATCAGCTGCTTCATCACATTAATTGTAGTTGTTAAACAAAAGATTGCTGCAATAAGACCCATTTAATAGGATTGAATGTGGTTCAGTACAAGCATACAACTAAAAGCTACATGATGGACTTGTGTCATAGGAATATTCCTAACCGCAGTATTCAAAGGATTGTTCCAATGTAAACTCATATGGATCATTAAACTTCTCATGATTGTAGCCAAATCCAATGTTTTAAAGTTATGAAAATAACAAAAGAAAAAAAAGAGGAAATCTCTGTCTTGCCTTCACCAGCCTGACAACAGGCTTCCACAAAAAAGTATTATCTGAGTAAAATGATGATTTGTAGTCAGCTCCCATAGCTCCCACAGATTCATTGTATCAAGCATAGCTGTAGGGTAAGTGACTAAAACTTCACTGGCACAAGTGGAGTTACATCTGCTGGCATTAGGGCTTAATTTGTCACTCTTGTTTTTAATCTCAGGAAGCATGCAAGAACTAAATGGCACTAATCTTTCATATGACAGGAAGAGGATGATCAGAAAATTTTCAGTCCCAGTACCATGGCCAAGTCAGAGCTCAGCCCTGGCATCTAAAATTATCTTGAGCAAGGTTTTGAATGTGGGCATGTTGCTCCACATTTTCCTATGCATTCTCAGCCCAGAGTACATTTCCTAGGTCATGACACATATCCAGTTTGTGGTGAAAAAGTGAACTGATCATCAGAGGGGGAAGCACAGCAGTATCATTTTGGCCTTTTTCGAAGGAAATCTGTGTAGAGTTCCAACCAGCTCTGTGGTATCAGAATACCAACAGAAAAGGACCTGCATTGTGCTGCCATCACCATCACAAGGATTTACTTATGTTGCTGTTTCCATTCCCTATGTCAACACAAGGCTGCTGGTAACTTAGGTCCAGTTGTCACATCTGTACTTGCTGCAGTGCTATGAGTAAAAGGCTACTGTGCCAGGACACAAGTGAAAGAAGCTAGTGATGGTTTAGGATTTCCACATATTGTAAAGCTGCTGGGGTTACCACAATACACTGCTGACTTTCTCAGCCAGAAGGATATTTCCCTCAAACATGGGTTTGATCTTGGGGGAGTTGTGCCATGGGGTGGTCTGACAAAGGCTGTGTTGCCAGCAATCATAGCCAAATGCAACATAATATTACAGGGCTGCAATCCCACGGCTGCCGTGGGCACTGGAATGGTCTCTTCCTCCAGATCTGTGACCACACTGCGCACTGTCAGATTAGGCTGACATTGAGTCAGGCCTGCTTAATCCTGCTTAATCCTTGTTACTGTTTCTAGTTTCATTTCCTAGACTGAAAAGAATACAAGATAGATATAGATATATAAACACACATATGCATACATATGTATACTCTCACACTATGAATGGGCTATCTTATTCTATTGATAAAATTCTGAAGTACTGTTTCTATATTAACAAAATAGCTAGTGGCCTATCGGATTCCTGGCTATCTGAACAGTTTGCTCTTATCCTGCCCAAATACCATCAACAATCCCAGATCATCATTGTACAACAGGTTTGTGTACTGCAAGACACTGTTGTCTTCCTACTCAAATCTCATACTCCTAATGCCTTTTTTCAAGAGCAATCCATTACAGTTACTGTAATAATGTAGTATGGGTAGTAGCACCAGTCCGGCCTTGGGCCATAGTTTCTTTCTTCTGCTGCTGTTACAGTCACTGGTGCTTCTACTTGTTAGCAATGTTAGTTGAGCTGTGATTTCATTTGATATTCTGCGAGGTTAATTCGGTTTCCCTGGCTTCCATGGTTTTCTGTTGAATTTTTTTTGCAAGAAAGAGAGCTATTTAGATGTTTGGAGACTGCTCAATGAATGCATGTCTGAAAACCTGAAGAGTGGGTGCTGATATGTTTTGAAAAGCCTGTGTGTTTCTGTCATCATCTCTATATGTAGGAACTGGCACAACAGTTGTTAGAGAAAGACCCTGGATGGGCGGGAAATTAAGTTGTGAAGAGAAGCAGGATCACTTCATCCATCCTTTGAAGTGGGAAGGTGGGAGGGGGAAGGCTGTTGGCTGTGGATAATGAATAGTCTATATCCAGACAAATAAACAGTAGAAGGATGTTGTGTATCTTTTTAAGGGTTGAATGGTATTTATTGAATATATTCATCAAAGCTGTACAAAAATGATTCAAAAATCATAATATGTTGCTCTCTGAATATAATAAAAGTTAAATGAGTATGTGGCATGAGCCATGCTGTGCTGTGGAGCTAAGGCATAGCTAAATGAAAAAGGGCAAAGAAGTTTCTTTAAGGGATCTCCATGAAAGGTGTTCTTTCTCCATCACATGGTGGCTGAATACTGTGGGATAATCCTCTATTTAGATGAATTGAAATAGTGGACCTAGCAATGATTTGCTCTCTATCTTTTAAAAATTACAATATTAAGTATTATATCTCTTGGGAATATTATGTATAACTGATCTTCTCCTTCCTGGGTGAGTGGACTAACAACTAAGACTCTCTCTGTTGCTTATGCAAAGTATGGTAATTATTTTTTGTAAGATGAAGGACCATCCAGAGGAAGGAGTGTGAGAGCCTCACTACAGAATGGAAAGGCTTAACTGGGTGATAAGAGATTTTTTTTCTTTGGCTAAAGGAGATATCTGAACCCAGTTCACTCTCAGTTAGGGAAATAACCAGTAATGAAAGAGCTTGGTCTGGAATGGCGGATTCAAATCAGTCTTTGTTTAAAAATAAAAATTTTGCCTCATGTTCTCTCATTTTTTTCCCAGAAAACAGTATCAAACAGCTAACTCGGCTCATCTTTCTGTTTAGACACTGCCCCCAGTTTATCTTCATGTGTTTATACTCAAGCAACATTGCAGCACTAATCTGCTTTCCCCTGGATATCTTGCACATGATTGTAAAGCATTCCAATCTTCTGGAAAGTCATGGCAAGACCTTCCCATGAAGAGACTGCTGTGCCCCAGAGGGGACCGAGAGGATGGGAACACTTTCTGGAAATGTGTAATAAAGGGAAGAGGGAGTCAGTGGGCTGGAGGGGCCAAAGGCTTGCAGCTGGGCCGGCAACAGAATTGCAGCTTTTAGTCGTTGCAGAGAGAGATCTCAACTGCAGAGTTTAATTGTTTTGTTTTGCTGTGCTTGTCATGCCAGTTGTCAGAATAATTCCTTTGTGCATGGCTGAATTGGATGTGTGCACATAATGCCAGCTTAGCCTTCTGATATCCTGAGGGGGCCTTTCCTACCGCAGATTATTTTCCATTGAACAGAGGGTGACTTGAAGATTGGTCCTTATTTGTCCATATGGTAGCTGTTGTTCTCTTCCAGTGTGAAAGTCTGATGAGGATATTAGACACAGTTGCTCTGTACATGCCTAAAAGTATTTCATTCCCTGTGGTTTTCCTATCACTGACTGTTGGAGTCTTATATTCATTGAGAATAATGAACTCTGGTAGAAGAAAATGCTTTCAATACATAAAGCAGGCTGTACAGTGCCCAGATATATCAAGGTCTGGGTGACATTTCAGACTGCTGCCAGGTATCTTGTTCCTTTATTTAAATAAGACTGGAATATAGGAGTCCTGAATCATCTGTTATGAGGTGCAAAAAAGTCTTTATATATGTTCCAGAAAAACTGGGCCTCAGGATACAAAACAGTTTATTGATGATTTGGGGTTTTTTTTGTTTGTTTGTTTTTTGGTTTTGGTTTTTTTTTTTGTCCCTTTTCCCCCTTCTGTTTGGAATCCTTATAGAATATTACTTTTTGTGAAAGATTATTTTTTTTCCTTCCCTACAGAGTCTTTCTTAAATAAGCTGTCAAGAGGAGATTTACATTTCTCTGAATGACTGCAGGGTACTGGAGTTTAAACAACGAATGAAAAGGTGTCACAGATTTATTTAAAAGCAGTGGAAAGTTGCTACCTTAATATACACTGTCAGCAGATTTAAAAAAGGAAAGTTAGGGAACTGCATGATTTCTAGGTTATTTGTCTAAACTGGAGATTTTAAGCAAAAGGGAAACTATTCAGGACTTATACTGGCTAGCCAACTGATGTTCCTTTGATGAAACAAGGGCAAGTGAAAATTGCAGATGTGAAAAAACATTGTTTTGAGAGACTATTTCTTTTTTTTCCAATTCCAGGATTCTTTCCAGACCTTAAGCAGTTAATATTTTTTCAACTTTTTGAATCCCACTCAATTCCCACAAGTGAACAAGTAGTTCTCTCTATAATATGTCCTACCATTGGCTTTGTTTCCGCTCCTTTCTGTCCTTTTTCTTTATTCTTTCATGGTTCCACTTCACTTTCTTCTGTATTCTCAGTGTGGTTGTTCTTTTTGTCTCCTTTTATGAATTTTGCATTTTTAAATAAGTTTGTTTAACTCCCTTAGTGCGTCTGATACTAGATGTCTCTTCAAAGTAATTGCTGGTCTGTGTTATTTTAGCCAGATTCTAAAGCTACCCATTGGTGGAAAATATTTTGTTCACTGTATGAGACAAAGAAACTAGGTTTGTGCATATATGTGAGTATGCAATTAAAAGCCATTTCCTGTGCTTTATTTGGGGAGATTCAATTAAGGAAGTGTACTTCCTGTACTTCCTAAACAATTAGAATTTTGGCATCTCATAATTTTGCTTGATTTTACAGTCTTTGCAACCTTAATGCTTCCTTAAATTGAAGTTTGATGTTTGTAGGGATGTTACAATTTTACATACAATGCTTATAGGCAGAATGCAAAAATAGGCAATGTAAAATCATTATCAAAGAAACTCAAGTGTTGAATCTTCAGCTTCTTTAAAGGGAGAAAAGGCTTTGCAAAGAAAAACAAGATCATGTAAAGATTTAATACATCTCAAAGCCAACACAATTTGGTTTGATACATGACCCTTTTATTTTGCTACCTTAAAATGTCTCCCTCCTGTCAAAACCATTTGTTACCTTCTTCCTTGGGGAAATATGCAAAGACATGCAGTTATGCTCAGGCCTCTCCACTGGAAGGTTTTTATTTCAATCCTATCAGCCTCTATTCTTGCCAATAATTTTTCTTTTGTTCTCAGTATCCACTCAGAGTTACAATATCTGAGAGAGACTGAGTGCCACTGTAATTTAAAGGAAAAGATCTTTTCAGGCTGATCTGGTTTCAAGGAGCTTTTTCTGAAAGATATTGGTTTGTAGCCTCCAAACAATTAAATACACTGACTGAACATTGTTTATCACCAATTAATCCATACAAAAACTACTTTTATTTTTGGCAGAAGACATCAAAAACTAACAGCTAACATTGAATGTAACTTCTTGGTGAGTGACAGCATAAAGCCCAGCTAGGCAAGTGCATAGCAATTGCTTGCAGCAGCTGTGACAAGAAGGTGACAGGCTGTAATGGGAGTGACAGAAACCTAGGGTGAAACACTGACCAGACCAAAATCCTCAGAGTCAGTGACATTAGCTCCAGCAGAGCCAAGATTTCTTCTCAGACAAGGATTCAGCTGACTGTATAAATGTAGCTGGTACAATCAGAGTTTTGGCCATAGAATCGAGGAAACATCATGTCTACAGTAAACTTGACAAAAGCTTGGCAAGGATCTTGTGCTAAATAAGTAGCCTGGACTGCAGCAGGTCCAAACACTTTCAATTGTAATAAATTTTCCATCATCCTTATAAAGAAACTTTGTCATTTTGGAAAAGCATGTGAGTGTGACAGTGAAATAGGAATATAAGAGATGGAAGTGATGGGTTTTTGTTTCTGTAATTAGTTTATGCTAGTAAATTTTCTAGTAGGAATTTTCTAGTGCAAGAGCAATCTGCATTTTTACTATGGCTGCTGTGCTCTATATAAGAAGGAAATATTATTTTCCAGTAGTGAAATCTCTCCTGTACCTTTCTAATATCACTCAGATACTGTATATTGCTTTAATATATACCTACCATGAAATCAAGGTTGGTCTGGTTTGATGTCAATTCAGTAGGCTAGTATCTAGATTAAATCTGGTGATCTTATAAGGAGATACTACACAAGATCTTATGTTACCTATCTCAGAAGGCAAAGGCAGGGATATTTTTTGCTTGTCTAAGCTACTGAATTATGGGGAGAGTTGGCAGCATGTTTATTTGAACAGATAGTAAACTATAATTAACATCTTTTATAGAATATATAAGTTGTAATCCTACAGTGGAAGAATGACTTCCGCTTGTCACCACAATGAACATGTCCTTGTGATGAGGGCTTTCAGCTCTAGACTGGATAAAGAAAGAGTAATGATTCTGAATGTTATTTTAATGTCAAAAGCTTATTAAAGAGTAATGATTAAACTGTAAGAGGAAAAAAGTGTCCACAGGGCAGTCAAGACTAAACCTTCTCTGAGAAAAGGGTGGGAAAAATAGCTCCTTGATTCCTTTGCCTTCTAACCTTGCCCCTCAGAAAGGAGGAGAAGGAAGGAAGATATATTTAGAAATCTTTCAATGGATGTAAACCATCATGTACACCATGCAGTGGGGATTGAGGCTCCATCTGTGGAATAGGGTGTAACAAGCTTCATGTTGGTGGTACAGGGGTAGTGTGCTCCAATCTGT
The DNA here is from genome assembly GCF_000695765.1 of Mesitornis unicolor. Lineage (NCBI taxonomy): Eukaryota > Metazoa > Chordata > Aves > Mesitornithiformes > Mesitornithidae > Mesitornis > Mesitornis unicolor. The sequence goes on from NW_010157454.1 coordinate 16,240, forward strand.
CATCTGTGCAAAATGTTATGAGATCACCAGGTGTGGAGATGTAGGGACAGAATGTATTACAGAACTAAGGCTGCCCAGAGAATGATAATTCACCTCTGCCTGATTGCAGATTTGGTTAACTGTAGAAAGCAAATCACCCTCATTGACTTGTAGGTAGAACTAGACAGAAATTTTTAAATGGAAAACGGTTTTATCCAAAAAAGCAGTTTCTTTAAAATATGAATATTTTTCATTTTAACAATTCAGTGGAAAAGCCTTCAAGTGTTTTGTGTTGAGAATGTTTAAATCTCTTTTATATTTCTCTTTTATGTCATAAACTCCAAGCATACATATAAATCACTTTTGAATGTTCTGACAGTTTTGAGAGAAAATACTCTGATTTCTTTTTGAAATTATTCTTTGAAGGGACATAAGGAATTTGCATCTCCCAAAAATCTCTAAATTTAAACTTTTGCATTCAGATCTAGGGCAAAAACAAACACTGAAATGTCAGAATTTTATACATTATGGGAATTCTTTTTTCCCCCTAGTACATTTTGCTTGGATTACCATATACAGTATGTTCCTTCTTTCCC
>NW_010157454.1:16845-21158 GCF_000695765.1 Mesitornis unicolor
CACCTTTTGTGGTCAAAAAAATCAATTTGAATAGTCTGACCGGAGATCTGCTGCTGGCCCCGGCCTGAAGGGGTTCAGAGCACCCATCACTGAGCCACAGGGCTTGAGTTACAAATTGATACCTGACCTTGGCAATAAGAAAGAATTGGAAAATCACAGCAGAATAAAAAAGAAAATAAAAAGACATTGATGTCTCCCTCTAAAAAAACCCCAGTCTTTGTAATTTCATAACTGACTTTTCTTTCCTTTCTTCATTTTCTTTTGTCCTTGTAAAACAAGACAGATGAGACACCACCTTCCCCCAACAACTGCTGTTTGACAATGTTGGTAACTGAATTTTTTTCTACATGTTGCAAAAACCTTCAGCTGTGTTGATCAAGGGACTGATGTCTTATGCTTGATCTTAAAGAGTACTTAAGGGCAGTTTCATGCTGCCTGAACTTCAGTTAGCTCCCAAATTAAGGTGCTTTTAGGTGTCTCTATCTTAAAGAACAATTTGGATTCTCCAGTGCCTGGCATTACTTATCCTTTGAAAGTCAATTGAAACATCCCAATTTTGTTTCCAAAGTTCTCTAAGCCTCTAACAAGGGATTTCTGTGCATATGGAAACATCCTTTCCTGTAAATATTTATGGGGTTTTTAAGCTTCCACTCCAATTCAGACAAACCTTCTTGCTTATGCCACTTTTCTTAACTCATTTTAGTTTTAATTTTAACTTTGCTGTCTCATTGCTCGAAAGAAAGAAGACAATCAGATGCTAAGGAGGAGGTCGTAATATTTTTAGCATTTTGTCCTTCTTTGGGATGCAGAAATAAGAAAATTTCTCTACCTCTCACTATATATCTCTCCTTCCTTGTACTGTGTGCGCAAATTACTAATTGTAAACAACTCAGGAGTTTGGAGCAGCATCTACCAATGCTTCAGCACTGAACTTTGGAAGAAGTTTCCCTGAAGAGGAACAATTAGCTATAGCTGGGCTTGGAGCTGGCTGTTCACATTTGGGTGAAACTCAACCAAATAGTTGCAAGAAGAAATCTACATCAGTGCCTCCTACCCCAATGTAGGTGATATTTGAACTTACTTTGAAAATTTAGCTTCTCGGATCTGACTTTTTTCTGTCATCTAGATCAAGTCTCGCTATGTGGCTAGAAGTGCCTGCAGGCTAATTACAGCTGACTAATTTGTATGAGCATGGCTAATATACTCATAGAAAGGAAAGAGGTTTAATTTTAGCAGGTGAGATATGTTGCCTTTGAGAGATTAGAGCTGGAAATAGTTGAATAAGGATAACTGGGATTCATGAGTTTGAACAGTAACTATTCTTTTGTTAGTACCACCAGTCCCAAGTTCAGTGAGGAAAGAGCTTTCAAGCATTCACAGAGAGGTTTTGCTTTCCTGGACAACTGAACCTGCTAGCGGTTTGGGATTTGGTTTGGTTTGTTTTTGGTTTTTTATTATTTTTTATTCCACTGATGTGAAAGTTAGTCCTGAAAGTCATAATTACCTAATAAACAAACAAAAAATTAACATCTTGCCTTCCTCCCAAGCCTTGTAAATGAGCCAAACTACCAAGTCGGGCTCCAGAGAGCTGCTGTAGTTTAGCTGATTCTTTGGGTCTCTGTACAGTTATTGTCAGCTTGTTATCATCATTTGCCTGCTTGAAGCAGAACCCAAAATTACAGAAGTTATCTGCTTTTAAGACATTTCCCTCAAGGATGGATCTTGAGGTCTCTGATGCTCAGAGGCAGATTGCTGTTTGTCCTCAGTACTTTGGGCTGTAAATTCATTGAGAGCAGCGTAGAAAACGTGTTCTCGTACATGTGCTCCAAAAATGTGTCTGTATGAGGTGTTGAGTATTCCCCACTGTCAGTATGTTGTCAATAACTTCTGGAAAAGCAGTGTGAAAATAATCAAACATACATAGTGAGGCAGTGGAGGAAATGGTACAGTTTCTGCACCTGTGAGTCAAAAATGCTCAAAAGCAACTGCTTGAACCAATTAGGAAATGCAGAAAATCTCTCAGCAATGGAGCTATTTATTTTCTTTTTCTCCCCTTATCCTTCCCTCTCTTGTCTCCCCCTTGTCTCCCCCCCTTTCCATAAACCCAGGGCCTATAGCTTTGGTTAGTATAGCGTTGTGCATATCAATAGCAGAAAACTGGTTTTAGCCCTAAAAAATTGCCTGCTGCATGGATGAGATTAACATGCAATAAACTCAGCAGTGCAGTTGCAAATTTAGGATGCCTGAAAACGGAAATGTAGCTGGAAAGCTGTTTGATGGGAGTATCTGTGTAGACACAGCCAGAACATCTCTCTCCATCTTACCTGGCTTTAAAGATCCCACACCTTAGAGTGCATGGAGCTGCCACTTAGAGGTAGGTGGAGCTCCAGCTGCTTGCAATAATGGTCTTTTGTATGTAGAAACTGAGGAAGTGAGAATGAAAAGAAAACTCTCCTAGGAACTGGCTTTATTTTATAGCTTTCATGACATTTAAAATAAGATAGTAATAATATACCTAGCTGATGAGATAACTGCTTTCTCTTTCTTTCTTTTAACTGTGCCAGTAACTGATTATTGTTAATCGTTGTGCTGTAAAGCTGGAGCAGTTCTCTAGGCCTTTCTCCATCATTACACAAGAGAAAAATACAATACCCCAGGCTGATAGAGCCTGAGAGATAATGGTTGCACACCACCCCCCATCTCTACCAAAGGTAAGAGAGGAATCAGGAGGTGAGGGGAAAAGTGTTTCTCAGCCACTCTAGATGAGTTTGTAAAGATTTACTGGGCTCAGAACAATTTGCAGCCTGGTAAATTGGTGTTTGAGGGTGTCACAAACAATAATGTACTACATCCTGCACTACAACGTACAGGTGTCCAAAAGCTATTACAGTCCAGCCTTCACTAAAATTGTATGAAAGTGATAGTGTGTGCACCGGTGAGTGGTATCAGAAAACTTTTATTTTTCTGTCTTTTTGGTAGAACTATGAAAAAGGTCTCCATTCTGATAAAATTCTACCAAGAGGCCAAATTAAATTTTCTGCACCCAGATTCAAAAATTACTCTTGTCAGTAATAACTCAGAAGAAAAGTAACAGTATATTGAAAGTATGTTCTGAAACTTTTGATAGTTATGATATCACAAGCTCCTGCGACAGATGGATGATACTGTAAAATTTTGTATTACTCTATGTTGTTACAAACTTCTAACTCTTTAAAGAATAGAAAAGTACTCTTTCTCTATTCTAGTTTAGTCAAAATTGGATTGTTCTTTCCCAAAACTTTGTCAGAACTTCCTTGCCTGCTTCGTTGTGGCTACTGTGATAGTACAGCACTGCTGCAGGCTGAATAAACTGGCCTTCTAAGGCTGCTTTGATGAATGATTTATTTTATTCCCATTGAATATTATGATAGCTGTTATGTTCTCTTTAGAACAGCTTACATAATAAAATCCAATGATGCAATCTTGTTAAAAAAAGTACATGCTTCTTGAAGTGGATCAGTTTCTTACAGTGTTTTTTCCTTTTTGTCTGGGGGGGGAAACTTTAAAACATACAAGTAGTAATATGTACATGTTTAGTCCCTGAGAATATAACTTACAATTAGGGATAAACAAGTATGTTGTCTGTGTTCAAAAAGTGTATAAATATATCTTATATGTGTATAAATATGAATATACAATATATCTAGATGCAGGTGTGAAATATCTATGGGAAAACCCCCTAGGTACACTCTTCATTTGTTTCCTAATATATTTAGACAGTTTTTCATTCTGTTAGTCAAAACCAGTTCTTTTCATTGGGGAAAGAATTATTTATTACACAAAATAATTTGGGATCATATTGGCTACATTGTTATGTGAGAGAAGAAAAGGTAGCAAAGAGTGCCAAAAGTTTCACTTCTTCTCTGTGTGGAAGGGAAATTGCTTTAGGATTTAACAGCAATTGAACCTGAATATTTCAAAGCAGCTAAAAGGCCAATAGCACTTATTTCAGCAAAAGCTTACCACAGCTTTTGTGCTTGAGAAGGCTCCATACATTGACGCTTAAGATTTTACATGGGCAAACAGATAAACAACATTTGTAATACTACTGTGAGCTTGTTTCCATGGTCCAGAGACTGCTCCCTGATCTGAAAATTGGAAGATATGTCTGTCTTTGCAGATTAGCAGCTGCGGCTTTATATAACAAAAATTTAGGATCAGATTAGCTAGTTTATAATGTGTACAACATAATTACCAATACCTAGTCAAGTTAGAAAAAAAAAAAATCAGTGAGGATTTTGTCACTTACCACAGTAAAAAGTAACAGCATTCCT